>NW_020528499.1:0-75000 GCF_003368295.1 Carassius auratus
AAAAAAATTGAATGCGTTCATCGCCTTAAAGTGACGCCTAATTTAGCTACTGGCTGCTGTAATGTTAATCCAAGAAATGAAAGAAAGAAATTCACTCACTGCTCTTGACTGAATATCTTTGTAGTTTTAACAGTCAAACCAAAAATATTCAGACACCAGATATAATTTTTGATTATATATATATAGCAAAACTGTAATAATTGTGAGAAATGTTGAAGGTGTCTGAATAAATGGTTTGATTGTATATTTCATTTTTACATTAAAGACTATCCAGTGTTTACATTTAATTATTTGGTTTCTGTACCTTGACACTTCAAACTTGAAAAAAAATGTAAACATTGGTGTGAAACAGGCGTAAGGTTTGCACCTTGTGCAATGTGGAATTAGTTTACAGCTTTTTCAAGCACTTTGTGATGCATTTTGGAAACAGGAGATGAGCCCCTTTTCTAATGCACCACCTAGCTTGATAAACCCCTCCTCAAAGACTTACTGTCTGTCAATTTTATTTGGGTAACAGACATATTCTGAATGCTTTCGGCAGAATTCGAATGAGCCATTTTAATCTAGATTAATCTAGATTAATTTCAAGATCACAGTGAGATTAATTTAGATTAAAAAATGAATCTATGCCCTCCACTAATATATATATATATATATATATATATATATATATATATATATATATATATATATATATATATATATATATGATGAGCAAGTTACTCCAAATAAATTAACTACAGTATGATTATTTTGTACTTCTAATGTAATAATTTACACACTTGTAAATGTTAAACTTGAGATGTTTGTTAAATTCACTATTGTTTTAGACAAATGTTCAATAGTCTATACAGTATTTAATGCAATTACTGTACATCCTGCCTATAGTTAACTACAGCATAATTATGAGCAATAGACAACTCAATAATTAGTCACACCAACACTTACCTGTCTACATAACTATATATCTTCCTGGAAAGTTCAGCATCAAGCCTTCTCAAACACCACTGAACCTGCTATTTTTGGTTAACTACAGACAGGGCTGTTGGATCAGTGTTGAATTTGACAGAATTGATCACCCCGATTATTATAATTAAGGGCTGATTCATGGCCTCAGTTCATGTAGTTCTGCACAAGACCCAGAACTGACCGTGAGAGTTTACACTTCAGATATGTTCAACTTCAATTGGCGGCTGAATTGCGTTTGAGCTCCGTCACTATATTCTTTTCATTGACTATTTTAACTTAAAAATAAATTTTATACATCATCGTTTCCGTTTATATAACGTGTTAATATATCCTCTATTGTATTCTACAACAAAAACAATCAGAGCGCCTCGCTATCATTAGTTTTATTTTGATCTCCCAGGTCTGCTATTAGCTTTTAGCCCATTAGCATCAGCAAGCGTGGTTGCTGCTAACTGCGCTTACATTGCTAATACACTATTCACACACATTACTACTGCTGTACTCACTGTTACTTGCTTTTATGGCAGATGAATGTCTACCTTTGATTGCAGGTGGGGACACGCTGAGCTCGAGGCCGTGGGGAAGCAGATTCGTGACCTGGAGGTGAGGCAGGCCCAGCTGAGAGAGCGGAGAGCCGCGCTGGAATCATCCCAGGCTGACGCTCACAAGTCCAGTGTAAGTATAAAGCGTGCTGTTAACAGTCCCACCACGTCTACTCCATGTGTTTCTCTGCACAGGCCCGGTGCACCCAGGGCGCGATCTTCCCAGATGTCCTTCACTGTGACGCCGGGACACCACGGACCCCGGGGCCACCCCTGAAAGCTCATTGGCCACCCCTGTGGCCCCCCCAGATCTGATAGCTAGTTGGTCAAGTTCGTCAACACAAGAAAGGAGAAATGCTGTCAATTAAGGATGACAGCTGATCCACTGATTAAGGGACAGTTTTTCATTTTTAACTAACACCGTAACGGTTGTACGGAGACTGAGAGCTGATTTCTGCTCAGCGGACGTTTGGCCATGCAGGTCAGGTGACCCATGAGATGAGTAGGTGCGCGGCACCTACTGCTGCTGGTCCGTGAAACAGGAGGACGGTCACACACAGAGAGAGTAGTAACGACAAAAACGCTGGAATCAGTCGATTGAGATGTATGGTAAATCAATGTTTAGTTATATCGTAGTTCTCTCTAAATGTGTAGGAAAAATGTATCTAGCACTAAGTAGCAGCTTAAAGTCGAACTACACTGCACTTGCTAGCTTAGTAGCCTGCAAACTAAGTTAAGCATTGAAGGTTAGCAGCAGTCGATCTGCAGTCAATCTGTTCCCCTTTACGCAAACATAGTCAAGTCACCTTTATTTATATAGTGCTTTTAACAAAAATGATTGCTTCAAAGCAACTGAACAACATTAATTAGGAAAACAGTGTGTCAATAATGCAAAATGACAGTTAAAGGCAGTCCATCTTTGAATTCAGTGATGTCATCATCTCAGTTCAGTTGCCGAGTATGATCATTACTAGCGAGCGCTAGAAGCGAGACTGCATGTACGGCAAGTCAAATGGTTCAAAATACCGTCCTAAATCCTAAACTTGAAAATAGTTTTAAGACGAGGTGTTTTACAACTCGAAAATTATTTCCTTTTTTTAAATCTGATTTATTACCGATTTCAGTGTGATGCTTGAGGCTTTGGCTATTTTGTTTTATACTGTCTTATACTTATTCATTTATGCTCATTTATTTGTATTTTTGTATTATATGCCTTGCTGTTGTTGTATTTATGTATGCACTGAAAGCTTAAAAAAATATTTGTGTGTGGTGTGTATGCAAAAAATACACTAGAATAAGTATACAATGAACCATAAAAGTTGTGTATAAATCAGAACCATTTGCACACATGACAATTTTAATTCATAGTGACCCCCCTTATTCAATAAACTATAAACCTGGTAAACAGACTCTGTGCCTTGGTCAGAAAGAATGATCTTTGTTGCCCCAAACCTGTGAAATAAATTAATGCAGTACACAACTGCTTCATATTTAGTCAGAATAGGCTATTTTGTGTAATGGTCAATAAATGTACTCATTTAAATTTTTGGTCCTGAACATGCATTTGTGACTTTCCCCACTAAATTAATCCTAGCTGTTAACATAACATAATCAGTTTATATGTCTCAAAGCAGTGTTGAAAAGGAAAATATTTAGTAGCCTTTTTAACCATTTATCAAAGTCCACCCCCATTACAGGACAGTAGAATCTCGCTGAAATGGCAAGCTTGCTTTTTTCTAATTCTAAAATAAAAATTGTCTGGCCTCTTTTTGTCCAGCAGCCACTTTTCTTCCAAACTTTACATTGTTTTCTGAGGAGATGTGATTAAGTTGCCATCTATTGAAATAGTTTTATTGTTAAAATCTAAACAAATAACCTGCAATGAGGTTCTAAAGGCCTAATTGAAGGAATATGCCTAAACTTAAATTAGAAAACAGGTCATTGTCCATGTGCTAGTTGCTTTAAGTCAGTTAAGTATAGTTTCTTGACAAGCACTGACTTTTTGTTATTATAAAGTGTTGGTGTATAGTTTCTTGACAAGCACTGACTTTTTGTTATTATAAAGTGTTGGTGTATCATTATACTCACTTTACTATGAAAAAATGTGTCGGTGTAGAAAAGTTGCTTACCATCAACTTAGAAATTGGAGGAACATATGGAAATGAAATATTTCTGCTCTTTTTTATTAAGACATGGATAAATACCTTGAGTTCTGTAATTTAGAATTTCCTCAAATAGCTTTGATCTATATTAACTATATTCCACTGTTATCAGTAAGAAGGTAAACAGATTAATCAAATAGAATATTAGTTAAAATTTATTGTTGCTCTATATGGAAACGTCAGCATGGACAGATTACACTAATTTGCAATGGAAAAATTAAACTCCAAAAACTCGGACATAAGACAAAAACAAAGGAACAACTGCAAGATGAAAAAAATAATAATAGAACATTGACTGGAGTGTGAGAATCATTTTACTATGCTGCAGTGTAGCAAGAGATTTGTCCCTTTTTGCTTTCCTTACATCCAGTTGTGTTTGGTGTATTTGCAGGCGGCAGAATTTAGGCTACTTTGGGGCAATGTTTGATAAACTATTTGGTTGGGTTTATTACACAGACCTTGCAATCCGAGGGAAACAAGAATTCCAGAGGGGAACTGAATCAACTGCTACACCAGCGCCATTGCGCCATGAAATATGAAAAGCTATTTTCTGGACTGAAGACTGAGGGTGTTTTTTTGCAGATGTGTGTGTTCAGTAGAGCTAATGTTATATTTTTGGCCAACCAGTGTGTGAAATATAGTGTGACAGCCAGATTTAAGTAACTATAACACAAGAACAAGCTTTGACTTATTTATTTGCTCTGTGATTAAAGGGCTGTTTAAAGTCTTTTTGTCTTGAAGATGTCTACAGCTAAGTCATGAAATCACAGAAAAGGCGATTAAAGCTGCAAACTGTGCGTGTATAAGCAGCAAACCACGTATATCAAATGCATGTTCAAATAAAATATAGCCTATCCTGCAATTCAAGGTCACAATATCAGACGTAAGTTGATTTGTATTTTTTTTATTAGTAATTTAATGCACAATTAAACAACGATCTCCTAATTCTCCAAATACCGTTCTTTTGTGAGCACTTACCAGATGCCCAACTCGACCGATAATGGCATGACAGCTTGTTCAATAGAAGAAGCCATAAAGTTCTGTTATTTATTTTAAACTGATTTAAACTTCCCGCTCGTCCACTACTATTTAGCTTGTGCTTCCGTTGATTCTGCCGTCCATCATGGCGTCGTCACGTGTTTGCAAAGAGTCTATACAAGTGCTCAGTTTAGCCCCTTTCACACTGAGGTTCTAGATAATACATGGGTAATGTGTCCTGGCAGTTGTTCCCGGATCGTTAGATCTTGGTTCATTCACACTGCCAGTGATTTTCCAGAATCTGTTTGCGTGTTCACACACAAACCATAAAGATCCCGTAAAGACACTTAAGCTGGTGAACGATGTCAGCTTCAGAACGGATATTGAAGAACTAACTGATCTCTGCTTCATTACAGTTTGCACATATTTTTTCATCACAAACATTGATCTGCCTTTTTTTTGGGACCACCATGCATTGTGAAAGGGGCTTTAGACTAGCACACTACACATAAGTTATTTATTTACTATTATTTAATTTTTTTACAAATTAGAGCAAATTGAATGGAAATTAATTGAATAGAAAAGGTAAGTGCTTTTGGAAAATGGCTGAAGACTCATTCTACCATGATCTTGTCTACAAATACTACTATTCTCATAAAGTCTGTAAATATGTCCAGTTCTAATAAACACATTTCAGGAAAAAAATATTCAATAATATGAGCAAAATGAAATGCAGCCCTGCATAAATCTGGTATAACTGAGGCTGTGAATTTGTTAATTTGTAGAATAGGATTTATGCACCTTGTAGTGAAGATTTTGAGAAAGTTTTGTTGTGTTTGTGAGAGAGAAAGAAACAAAATACAAGCTTGCAACCCCAAAAACATTTTCTTGATGATTTATTGAAATATTCTCTACAAATACAAATTCCAATGTCACAAGTGCTAAATTTTGTTATATTAATGTACAAAGTGTATTGATTGTACAGTAGATGTACTGTATGCAAATATAACAAGGACATTAATAACTGAATATTCAGGGAATGCAAACTTATCACTTTTAAGTAAAAATTTACATTCTGAATCCAAAAATAATTTGCATGTTTTGTTTAGATTCAAAGAGTTTTTAAAAGCGAATTAGTTAAATAGCACATGCTAAATAACACTAGCCATTTTTTGTTTACATTTGAAAAGAAATACATGTTTTACATCAAATGTTGCCATTTTATATGAAAATATACAAAAGATAATATTTTTAAGGCACATGATAAAAAAATTACCCCCAAACTTTAGAGAATTTAAAGCTCCAGTATGCGATTTTTGTAATTGACCACAAGAGGGTACATTTCAAACAATAACAAAGGCGAAGCTTGATGACGCTATGAAGCAGGTGACGATGGGAGATGTCGTTTTTAATGCGTTTTCACCATAGCAATGTATTTAAATTGGATAAACGAATCATGATCACGGATGAGGTAATTTATTCGTTTTTGTATTACCTGTATATCTGATCGTATTTTTTATGTCATCATAATTAATGAACTGCAAGGAACGTGAAATGTTATATTATATTATCCCGTTACAACTTACAGCTATTTGTTAAATGATTTGTTGGGTTAATGTTGTGCAGTGTTACGTCTTTATGGTTAATGCCGTGTTGTTTAATGTGCTCAAACCAATCGTTCTAAAAGTAAATTTGAACGAACATTTGCAAGTAATGACTAAATATATTTTTAACAACACATATCAGATTGTATTTAATTGTACTGCCATAATCTCGGTCACCACAAGTGATAAAAATCCTTACCTTAGTACAAAGAGCAATATAACTTTGTTTATAAGTGCTATTATTGACAGTTGCATGTGTTGCAGGGAAACACAGATACATCCTCACTGGAATTATCAAATCCAGATGAGACCTGGACCATCTTTACTGTAACTATTACGTTACTTGTACAATAACAAAATAAATAGTTGATTTGCTTACCTGTCTATCAATACACTCGCGAGAGCAGAGTCTCTGTCAAGTCCAAGATTTTCGCGCAGCTCTCTCCATCTCGTAAACGCCTGGCCAATATTTATCCTGGTTTTATTCCTCCGTTTGTCACACAGTCTGCGTGTATCCGAATATGGACGCTTACGTTTTACTGGCACTTCAATACTCGCCAAAGAGTAATCGTGATCCATAACAACGACAACCAAACCATACGCGCGGCTATAACATAACCACCACTTCCGCATTTGACCATGTGATATTCCGGTGTGGTGGAACATCACATGGTCTACACCGGAAACAAAGTATAGAGCGGACATTGCGTCACTGAGAGGCGACATTTCTTTTCCGGGACGGGCAGTTATTTAAAATCGGAATTTTTCTCTAAAATAAAAAATCTTTGGAGACTTTTGAGATATTGTAAGTAACTGGAGGAAATATATCACACTGTGCAAGTTATTTTCGGTCATTTTATTACAAAATTCCTACATATTACAGCTTTAATCATGGAGTCATAGGACATATATATACAAAAAAATCAACTAAAAATTAACTTTATTGTGGCCTACATGATCAAACCTGACCTGATTAGGTCACATCCCTGATATTACAAACAACTCAAGTATTGATTGCAAATGAAAACTGATTGATCTACTATGTACCTCTGTCGTCTTTATAAATCATCATCTCATTCATATGTCTTTTATTTTGTGGAACACAAAAGCAAAGAGTGACAGCCTCCGTCACCATTATTTTTTTATATGTGTATATATATTTTTTTAGAAAAGTAATGATAGTGAACTGTGACTGAGGCTGTCAGTTCGTAAGGTTCTGCCTTGCATCTTCTTTTGTGACTCACTGAAAATAAGTCAAACACAGTTGGTCATATTTTTTTTTTTTATTCAGTGAATATAGCTTTTAATTTGTTTTTAATAGCTTTTTTACTTGACACAATTTATATTAGCCTATAATATACTTTATACCTATTTGTGTGTAAAAGCATTTTCTTGACTTGAGAAGGTTTGTGCTCTACACATGTATTTGTAACTGTGTATAAACTGTATTGTATAAATAATAAAGAAATTGTGACTGAATGTGATGTGTTTAATAAAGTTTTAATTATACAGGCTAATTTATTTAGTAGTAAGTATGTGAGATTTTTAAAACAAGCAGAAAATGTGAATAGTAAAGTAGTTTTACCCCAATGAAATCAACGTCGTTTCAATGTTAGGTAAGCAAACCAATTAGATCGATTTTATGTTGAAAACGTATTGATTCTCTGACGTCGTTTCAACTAACTGGAAATCGACGTCGATTCAACGTTAGGTAAGACAACCAATTGCGTCGATTTTCCGTTAGTTTTGAATGGCGCGCCTGACGTCGGATCAACGTTAACCCGATGAGCAAAACTATGTTGGATCGACGTCGGAGATCAACGTCGTTTCGACTCCGCGAGAAACGTCGATTCTACGTTGATTCTATGTCAGTTTGCGATCTGGGTCGCGATGTATTTCTCTGAACACTTGAAGTCCACAGAGAATTCACAGCCTTTCACATTAAAACACTGCAGCGAAAAAAAAAACAAAACATTTTATTACACGAACGAACACGAACTCGTACTCGTTTGGCTTGCGGTCCGTCCTACAGCAAAGCTCTTCTGCCGTCCGTCGTGGCATTCACAATTCGTGCGAGTAGAGGGTGACGTCACGTGCAAAGGGTCTATACTGTTGTTCTCTTATTTGTAGAATAGGGTTTGTGCAAAGCAGAATATGAAATGGTGTAACTGTTTTGTTGTGTTTGCTGGAGAGAATTAGTTAAAAAGAAACATTGTTAGTACTAAAAAATTTTCAATTTACAAATATGAATGTGTGACTATTCATTACAACATTTCCACTGTCACAGGTGTTCAGGTTTCCTATAATAATACCTTCACAGAACATAATAGTAGTAGTAGTAGTCAGCTATCCATGCAAAGAAGTCAGTGTGGTGTACTGTAGGTACAGCTGTCCAGGCCAACATCTGATGTGCTGATCTCTTCAACGGTCATCACAGGAAACCTGCAATAAAAACAAAATCCATCATATATTACCAATATAACAGGGCTGTACAATCCTGTTCCTGGAGATCTACCTACCTGCAGAATTCAGATCTGACCCTGATCCAACACACACGTCTGTAACTGTTAACTGCTTTCACTGATGTGCTGTGAAGTAGATTTGCTGACAAGTTCCTCCCTGAAAGTACATTGTATTTTCGTAGAGGATCTTTTAATAAAATGACAATATTACTGTAACGGCATCAGAAAGGGGGAAGCGGGAACCGGCGGACAATCAAACATAGCTTTAATAATAAAATAAAGACAAAACATCGTGCCAGCCCCTTGCAGACGACTGTCATGCACAAACACAAAATAAAGTCCAGGCCTGGTCCTCTCTCGTCCTTCACTGTCGTCGCTCCTCTTTTGTATCCCTCCCATCTCCTCCGTGGGATGCGAGACCGGTGAGTGGAGCAGGTGTCCCTCATTTCTAGGGTTGGGTATCATTTGAATTTTATTGATTCCGATTCTGCTTATTGATTCTGATTCTTATCGATTCCTAGTTTAGATTCCAATAAGATAAAAAATCCAATATAAAAAAAAAAATCCAAGTCAAACATTTATATGTCAAACATGTATTCTATTTTTTACAATGTATTCTGTTGCAGCTGAATAACATGAGCAAAAATCAGCAGCCTACAAAAAACTGCAAGAGGAATTTTGCCTGTGCTTTAAAAAAATACCATAGCAAGAACAACTAGATTAATATACATTTCAAATATTAAAGTGTTAAAGTCAAGTAAACAGTCAGTAATAAGATATGAACAAACAAATTAATATGCAATATCATAAATAAATACAACTAAACAAAATTTTGGGTACAGACACTGTAATTAAAAGTTTAAAAACACCTCATTGTCTTATTTTTATAAATAAAATAAAGATTAATCAATTAAAGTTATTAAATATATTCAGTCAAGATCAGTGAATGTTTTTCTTTTGTTCTTTGATTAACATTAATGACAGGCAACACCATTATTAGGCTGTTGTCTCTTTAAGCAAAAACACTGTACATGTGTGTTTTCTTTCTCATCTGTTCATCGGTTTACGTTCACGTAAGACAAAAACGGTTGTGTTTATGGTGATATACTGATGTAGTTTTCTGTATATTGGTCGACAAATATGAAAGAAGTCAGTTTCGACTCTGAACAACCTTTTCTACAGTGGAAATACACGGAACAGTCCAAGAACGGACACAAACCGGGAACCAGTAGTGAAACCGCTGCTCTCTGTGCACACGCTTGCGCTTCATGCACGCTATACACAAACAGGGCGCAAATTATTTCCATTCCTGCACTTAATCATTTTTAATCAAATTGGAATTCGAACGCTGGAATCGTTAAGCAGAATCGAAATGCACGCGTCTTATCGAATACTCGGTTCTTAGAAATTTGGAACCGGTTCTAAAATGGAACCGGTTTTCGATACCCATCCCTACTCATTTCCCAATCACTCCACCGGCCTCGCTCCATTCCCAAGGCTCTCGGCCCCACCCCATTCATCACAATTACTTTTTTAATGATCTCAGTAATAACATTGTTAAATAAAATTAGCATTGCTAACAGGCGAGTGCTTATGAGAAAGGCGTGCAACAGCTTTTTATGTTCATTTACAGTCATTTACATTTGTATCATAAATACATAGGAGTACAAGCAGAAAATGTAGGAGCACACCTTAAATCACCCTGAAAACTTACCTTTTAGGGCAATGATTACAATATAAGGATTATTTAACAGCTTTGCATGTTCATCTATAGTTTCCATCATCTGAAATCTTTGTGAGGTCTGGCATCTTCTGAAGTCTCCACACGCGAGGCTGGAGAAACAGGAAAACAAAAGGAGAAAGATTAGCATAGCTGTTCATATTTCAAACTAAATATTTATTTCATCACATTTAACAGAAGTGAAACATGAGATGTTTTCTTTGTAAATACATGTTAAAATGTCATTGAACGTTCACAGTGAGCTTGATTGACAGGTGATCTGACCTATCATAACGCCAATACTGCTATCTTGCCTGACAATATATATAATGTGCATCTAAGAGCCTTTCTTTTTCTCAAAAATCGGTCATGCACCTGATAATCAGGTGCGCCTTATGTGTACACTGAGTTCCAAAATCTATAAAAATGTTGTTGTGTGACTTTGGTAAGCACTCCGTTTACCTGACTGTTGGACCATTTCCCGCTGACACAGGGACGTAATACGTACACTACGTACGCTGGCAGCGATCAACCACGATGAGAGGGAACCCTGCATGTTTGATGAAGAAAGCTGTTCAAAAGCTGTTGCCCAGCTGTTCAATTCAGACACAGAAGATGAGGACTCTGATGGATCTGTGGGAGAAGACTGATTAAAACATAATGTGAGTGTATTGTTAAATAGTAGAATAAAGTTCAACTAAACTCACAGTTTTGAGACTGTGCCTTATAATCCGGTGCGCCATATGGTGCAGAAAATACGGTAGACAGGAGAGTAGATTAACTTCGGTGGACTTAAACTTGAAAAATGTTGTATAAAGCTGTGTGACATCTTTTATTTTGTGCTTCAATTAAATATGAATCAATAGGGTTCATGTGTGCTGCTTGAACTGAGCCACTACAGCGATCTTTAACACATTAAAACAGCACAAAACACTATTTATTGTTTGAATTTCAAAAAAAAAAAAAAAAGGGACCAAATTTAAAAACTGAAAACTTGTTTCATACCAGAAGTGACCTTCTCTGTATTCCTCTGTCAGTGTGTTGTCAGTTTCCTCTTTGGTCCACGATGTATTTTTTGCTGTGTGAGAACAAGGTGTGTACTGTGTGAGCAGCATGGCGTGTCAGACATAGCAACAGTATTTAAGGAGGGACGGTTGTTTTGCGAAGGGTCAGTTGATTGCTACGATCAAAGCTGATTTTTCAGCATCATTACTTCAGTCTTTAGCGTCATATGAACCTCCAGAAATCATTATAATATGCTGCTCTTTGCCAAAGAAACACTTCTGATAAATATGAATGTAAAAAAAACAGCTCTGTTTTATATTTTTCTGTAAACTGTTTATAACAGCATAGAGTTTATTTATTTATTTTAAAGCTTGATTGTTATATAGACCCCAGACTTCTAAATGGTAATGTAGACTACATTTTTTTAAATAAATTCATATTTTTATTCAGCAAGGGCACATTAAATTAATCAAAAGTTAGTGTCAAGAAGAATTTTCTATTTAGCAAAGAATTCTCTCTCTCTCTCTCTCTCTCTCTCTACATATATATATTCATATATTGAGCAGCACAACTGTTTTCAACATTGTTAATAATCAGAAATGTTTCTTAAGCAGTAAATCATTATATTAGAATGATTTCTTAAGACTGGAGGAATAATGCTGAAAATACAGCTGCACAGCACAGAAATAAATTACATTTCACCAAAAACTGCTATTTTAAATTGTAATATTATTTCAGAAATTGGGAAGGATAGTATTAGTGTATGTTTGGGGTAAACCTGCTAGTCATATGGATCAGTGTGTCTTGGAGATGTTGTTGGACAGGTTTGCTCATCATGGGATGCAGAAGTTCATCAAACACTAGAAGAATCTAGAAATATAACAAGCAATCTGTCACAGAGCCAACAATATTCAGTATACAATGACAGTTTTATCACAAGAAACCAAGTTACTAGAAATGTAGAAAAGAGAAAGAATATGTATTTAATAAATATCCTGAACAGTTTTTATCAATATTTGTTTATCAGTAGACGAGATCAAAATGCGTTTGAACTGTGACGCTGATGTAATGACCTCACTGATTAACGGTAACGTTAGTGTATATTTAGGTTAAACAAAAAAGCTTATTTTCAATCATCCATTGAAAAATGACCAGCAAATCTTTTACAGAACTGTCAATGCCTCTAATCTACACATAAATGTGTTATTTAAATCCCAAACTCTACATAAAAGCTCAGTCTATGGAGTTAGCATAAGTTACCTCCTCTGATAACGGTTAAGATGCTCACGGACTTGTTCGAAAACCATTTCTATGAAGTAAATTCAACAGATGCTGGTCAAATACAAGCAAAATAGATGTCAGGAACAGTGGCATATGATATTTATGCAATTTTAATTTACTAAACTTACCGAAATCAGTGAAAACAGCAGCGAGACACGGAGCGTGCAGCTTGCCAGTGTTGTCAATCGCCCGTTTCCATGGCAACTCCCTCCGCTCCGGTGTTTGAATCTGAATGAACGCGCTCCAATGTTCAGCGCGCGCTCGTTAAAACACGCCGAATTTACAGAAACACTCAACCCCCGATTAGCTCATTACAAAATCGGCTTGTGTGTGTGTATACTGTGAGACCAAATAGTTGACTTGAACCTCTAACGCTGGCACTCTATTTGTTTTCTCACCGCTTGTTTCCTTAAAAAAAAGAAGAAAACAAATTCCACTTCAGACTTTAAGTAACTTAGCATATAATATTCAGTGGCAGACGGACAACCCACGAGGCTATATAAAATAATGAATACAAATACATTTAGTTACTCTTTTTCTTTCTGTGAGAGTGCGCGCGCAGATCTCCGATGCCTCTGATCAAGTTTCAACATTGATCCGACGTTATGATTTCGATCAGATGCGTCGGCTGTGTCGGTTGATGAGTCAACGTGATTTCGACGTTGAATCGATGCTTTATTTTCCACTAAATAATGTTCTGATGTTCCGACCAAATAGTGAAGTTGATTCAACATCGAAATTTGATCGACGACCGATACTGACCTTTACAACCAAAAATCGACGTTGAATCAAAATACTTGAAGAAATAACGATCATTTAAAATCCATATTCTGTGATTTTTTTCTTTGTACAAGAACGTATATAGCATGTTTAAAAGCAAACATCATATTATTTTGTAGACATACATTTATTTATTAAATGTATTATATTCCATTGATGTTTTCAAGGAGACACAAACACTTTTTCTTTACTTATGTGCACAGAATTACACTGTGCGCGTTACGTTATCATTAATATTGCTCTAAATGATCAGACAAAAGGTGACATACTTTACTGGAAACAAACGAGAACAAAAGCACAAAAAATTGTTTTAACCACGTAATCCATCATGCACTTTTAAATCGGTTTGTCCAACTATCCCTGTTAATGGAGATAAACGCGTGTGAGATCATTGACTACTTGTAGGTTTTAAGTGTTCAACATTACAAGATTAGTGATTGTACTTAACGATTAAATGTAAACATATATATATATATATATATATATATATATATATATATATATATATATATATATATATATATATATATATGTATGTATATGATGTTGAGCAAGTTACTCCAAATAAAGTAACTACATGATTATTTTGTACTTCAAATGTAATAACATTACTGTACTATTTACACACTTGTAAATGTTAAACTTGAGATGTTTGTTAAATTCACTATTGTTTTAGACAAATATTCAATAGTCTATACAGTATTTAATGCAATTACTGTACATCCTGCCTATAAATTAACTACAGCATAATTATGAGCAATAGACAACTCAATAATTAGTCACACCAACACTTACCTGTCTACATAACTATATAACTTCCTGGAAAGTTCAGCTTCAAGCCTTCTCAAACACCGCTGAACCTGCTATTTGTGGTTAACTACAGACAGGGCTGTTGGATCAGTGTTGAATTTGACCGAATTGATCACCCCGATTATTATAATTAAGGGCTGATTCATGGCTTCAGTTCATGTAGTTCTTTACCTCCACAGCATATATAAAAAATGTGGAATGTACACCCAGCCATGGCTTACCTCACATATTACATTTAATATTTTATTTAAAAGCACCATTAAAATGTTTTCAGTATATATTGAGAATGGTTACAAAGACACTCATTTTTAGATATTTAACTCTACAAGATAGAAACCTCAGGAGGAAACAGTTTTAAACCTCAATCCAGGGGCCCGTTCTTCGTACGTCGCTTACTACATCCGAGATCAAATGACACATCCAAGATGATCATCGTACTAATCATGATCCGGCTAATTGAGTTCTTCGAACACACCTGTTGTGTATTATTAGCATCGCTGGATTGAGTTATCTGAGATAATTTCACGTTCATGTGTTGTCTTAAAAGGGGATATGTATCGATACTCGAAACCATGATCAGCAGTGCAACGATTGGCTGGTGGCAAGACGGCAATGTAATGATGTCATATAATTTAAAATGACACCCGACGAAAAACTCTACAAATTTCTGGACTTTTATAAGGAAACAGCTAAGCTAAATCGTCAACAATCAAATCCAGCTAACTGAGTTAGCGACGTACGAAGAACGGGCCCAAGGTCAATGTAGCATTTCAATAATGTAAGGTGATGACACTAAACACCTGCTCATCATATTACTGCACAAGACCCAGAACTGACTGTGAGAGTTTACACTTCAGATATGTTCAACTTCAATTGGTCTGCGCAGCACCGCTTAAATTATGACAAAGTATGGTGAGAGCGATTCAAAAGTATATGAAGCTGTCTTATTGCTCTCATGGTACCGTGATGTCATACTTCGATCGGTCTGCACAGCACTGCTTCAAGTCAAGTCAAAAGTAACAAATCAGGGAAACTGTTTGGCAAGACTAAATTATTTGAGTTTGATATTGTGTAGAGATTATGTTGTGAATGGCATCTCTCTCCAGAACAGAAATCCATAATATTGGCAGTGTGCAGGGTGCAGACACTGGTGATGGACTGTGATGAGACACAGGTGTGGGACAGATCGTGACCAGGGGTGAATCTGAGTGTCTTAGGAGATCACAGGCTGGTCTGTCCTAAGGTATTGGGTGAAGAAAAGAAACAGAGTAAGAGCATTTTATGTAACAATGTTCACAAAAAGAGCATGATGTCATTTAAAACACATTATTATTCTTTAGCTTGGGTTAAACTAATTAATTTTACTTTGTTGGAACATCAGCAGCTATGCTAATGATGTCTCTATTTGTTTCTGTTTTTGCTGGGATTTACATCCCGTGGTAACTAGGATTTACACAAGCTCCAGTCTGGATCCAGAACACCAGAGAAGAGATGATGCTGACCCTGAATCAACAAACAGAACTAACAAATATTGCTACAAGTGTGACTGCATCATATAATAATTATTAATTAATAATATTAATAATGTTCATCGTCTAGCTGACTACGTCTTGTATTAATTTCTTCTAAAAATCCTGTCAAATGCGCAAAAAACTGACAGTCACCACCATAAGCTACTACTAAATATTGTATTGTACATAATGCTGTAAAGTTGCTTTGTAACAATTTGTATTGTTAAAAGCGCTATACATATAAACTTGAATTGAACTGATTTTATTACTTTGATAATGATTGGTTAATCTGGCTGTCATTCAGGAAACTGGACAATAAATCGTTTCGCGCCTTTCTACATTTAAAAACATGACAGTGATTATCGTCTTTCTGTGAGTGAGGCTGAGGCGGCTGACTGTGAGCTTCTGCTTGTTGTAACTGTTCGGTCCTTCAGGAATTATTTTAGATTTGCCTGTTATTTATTTATATTTATTTGAGTCTTGACATGTCAATGGAGAACAAAAACTGTAATGTGAACACAAGAAGGGTCAGATGTGTTCTGCGAGGTCCTGCAAACCTACTGGCAAAATGAGGTAAGAAAATCGCTATCTTTATTATCTTTTGAAAATAGTAAAGTATAACGTTACCAGAGTTTACAAATGGGTAACTTAAAGTACCTTTAACCTGCAGAAGATAAATAAATACCTGTGTGTGTATTTTTGTATTGCTTTATCACAGATGATCAAGTCGGATGCTCTTCTGATGTTGTGTTGCTGGTTAATTGTTTTAATTTCTGTCTTTTAGATATTTTTCCACATTTTCCTGATATGAATCCCATGCATTAGGTGTGTTATATATGTGTTTTTATTCTTATAATAGTATCAAAGTGTTTTCTGAAAAATATAATTTCAAATTTTGGTACAATTTAAATGAATTAATGTAAAAATGAATTAGGATTGTTTAAATCAGTGGTTCTCAGTGTCAGGCCCGCTCTAGTGGTTACACAGGGGAATCACTCAATTAAATATTAATGTTAATACATTTTAATTTCATCTTTGAGTGAGGTATTTTTTTTTTTTTCAATTAAGTACAGTACAGTTATGTTGCGTTTGTTATAACACATTTTAATTTAAACTAAGTCTTTCATGTACGTTACCTGTATGTAGGCACAGTGCAGTGTTAATGTTCAAACTGTGTATTAACAATGTTAAAGTGGCTGACAACAATAAATATTCTTATTAGGAATAAAACTGTCTCATTTTTTAACTGTACAGCTGTAAGTTAGCTGAATAGTTAGGCCTACTACAATGCTGAAATGTAATGTTGGTCATGATGGTGGCACTTAGAGAGACAAATAATTTTTGAAGTGGTACTTGGTATAAAAAGTTTGAGAACCACTGGTTTAAAGAAATGCTATAAATGAAATCCTGCTTTTTAAGAACTTTTCAGTAAACTTGAAATTGTCCCAATCTTCCCTCCCGTTACAGCGTCCCTGGTTGAAGGTTCCCTTTTCAAACTGTTCAGCAAATTTTCACTGCACCAATGTAACACATCTCTTGTAATGAGACACATTACCATAATAAAAGATCAGCTGGTTTCAGTCATAAAGGTACAAGGGCTTCTCTTGCAAGTGCTGCAAAAAAATGTGCATTTATATGCAAAGATATTCCAAATTATTTGATAAAAACTTTTAAATATTATTGAATTTGAATTGTTATTCTACATGTTTTAACAATATGTCCATGCATACTCTGCTAAATAAAGTTTGGGATTACTTGTATCTGTTTTGTACAGTGTTTCCAAAATAAAACTGCTGTTTTACAATTTTGAGCATTTGGTAGTTATTTTGATTTATAGTTAAGTTGATTGTAAAGCCATTGCTGCCCGTCATTAGATTTTTTGCCTTTATCCTGTACTGTGGATCTAAATGTAAACTAGGATCTAATGGTACATACAACTGTGTATTTATACATGCTGCACGGTACGACGGTGAAACAACGTCGTGTTATGAACGTCGATTCACTTTTTAAAATCAACATCTCGTTCAACGTTAATCCAAGGTCTCCAGAACGACCGTAATTCACCCGTGATGAAGGTAAAACGGTGAACAAGTGTCACGATTTCAACGGTGAATCCACGTCGAAATTTCAACATTGATCCAATTTGCAAAATCGAAAGGTAATATGTCCTAAAAAAAACAATTTTTTTTTCCCATTTTTCTAATTACAGAACAAATTCTCTGCCTTAAGACTCTCTCTAGACCAAAGACCAATAACCACACAACAAGGAAGAATGCAAAGTAAAAAAAAATAATAAAATGGTCAATTTCAGTCATTACTGGGGTATCCCTAAAGAGGTCATATGATGCTATTTTAAAGACCATTATTTTGTGTATTTGGTGTAACAGAATATGTTGACATGCTTTAAGATTCAAAAAACGTTATTTTTCAAATACTGTACATCATATACTGTTCCTCTATGTTCCGCCTCTCTCAAACACGTTCTTTTCAACAAAGTCCCTCCTTCTGACAAGCACAGGCTAATCTGATTGGCCAATGACCCAATGTATTGTTATTGGGCGAACACCACAAGCACTCTTCGGAAATGCAACACCCCTTTCCATAATCGCGAGATTCATCTTTACAAATAAATATTAAGACTGTTAATAAGGTCCTTCGTTTTACCATCAGTTCAAGCCTGAAAGGGGAACAGAGTCAAGTGACAGACACAGTGATGATGCAGTACACAAGCCACGGTTAAGACAGCTTACGTGCTATGATTTCTGACAGTCTGTTTACTCTGCTGTGATGTTACCCTCACACACAAACGCAAATATACAACGCGTTACTCTACGCTGCACAAAACTCTGCATTTGAACAGTCAATAGCAAACACTTAAACTATTAAGAAAACACTTACAGTAGCTAATTCAGAATAAGCCCCAGATTCAATTTGTGTAGCGCATTTTACAATACAATTGTTGCAAAGATTGTCATTGCAAAGTCAAAATTTACCTTTTTTAATAAATAGCCTTTGTGCACAGCCAGCCTTATAGGCTACTCTCCTAGGTTCACAAACTGTCATCCATTAAATGTGTTGTACAGATTTGAACATCTGGGTTGTACTGTTCTTCTGTAAATAAATCTTAACAATGATTGCATCTACTTTCGGAAGGCCACATAAAGTCCTAGAAACACAAAGCGTCTCCCTGACATGGCTGCTTCAACACTTCCTGAAACCACACCTTCTTTCTTTGCATGGACATTTGGGCGGCATTACGCAAATATTTACACATCTTGACGTAAATGTGTGGGTGCGTGTTTGAATGAGCCGTTTAGCATGGTCTGATTCTGCCTAGAATAAATCCTTTAGTGGGAGACTTTAAGCTTTGTAACTCTGCAGATCTTATACATGTACAAATACCTACATAACACACTGAAGAAAAGGAAAAATAGAAATCACATCATATGACCCCTTTAAGAGCCCTTGAGCTCTTGAGATTTACTAAACAGGCCAAATTAGCATAAGAGAGCAATTCCATAAATGTACCTATGGGAGGGAAAATTATGTGTGTGATTTACTGACAATGAAAACTTTAAAGAACAGACGAAGCAGATCATTCCCACAATAACCAGTGGAATCTACCAAAAGCAGTGCAAATTACCACCTGCTTTAAGACGTGCCTTTTTTGGGTATTAAAAATTTAGCAAATACAAATAATTTGAAGCAATTCATTCACTCAAACACTACACAGACTGAACTGCTGTGAAGAGAGAACTGAAGATGAACATCGAGCCGAGCCAGATAACGAAAAAAAGATTGACTCGTTCTCGAGTCAAGAACCGGTTGCATTCTTCTAGTATTATGCGTGCATTTTTCTTTTAATATAATTTCTGAACATTATAAAATAAATTTAATGTTAAATTAATAATTTTCATTTCCGGAAAAAGAAAATAGGCGTAACTTCTGTAATGAAAAATGTCATTAAATCAGGAGTCTGTTTTCAGCATTTAAACATCAAAATCATGATGCCCTTTAATAATATAATTGAACATAGCTACAATTAGGTTTATGCATGAATGAAGAAAATAAGGTTACATCCCAGGAGCTCTACAAGAATTTTATAAAGTGAATGGAGACAAGGAATTATAAAGAAAAGAAAGTGGAAAACAACACAGGTAAGACAAATAAAGTAATTATTTTCATTTATGTATTAAACTGTTTATTTGTGCTATACAAATAAACTTGTTTTGTATAAACTGTTGGTAAGCCGACAAGAAAAGTTATTTAGGACATATATTTTAGATATTGCATTTCAGACTGCTATACTACAAGCAGTTAACGGTCATCCAGAGATTTCCTCAGACACTGACTTGAGTTTTCCCTTTTGTTTGGTCAAAAAGGTATTTATTCTTTTATATTATTAGACATTATAGCTACCGTAACTACTATTTATCTCATAATGCTTACATTTGATGAAGTTTACCTTTTTAAACCTTTGCTGAAGTTGTCCCGCGCAGCTGCTGAGGTTAGGCTATGTGAAAATTTTCTAAGCCAGCGTTTCTCAAACTTTTTCAGCCCAAGGACCACTTTATCTCCCATTTTTTTTCTGAGGACCACCTAACAGAGTCCCACTCTAACACGCCCCCAAAAACCAACAAAATAGGAAGGATAAGCTACATTTACGTTTAATATGCGACTGTTTCAAGTCAAAAACTAATTATTCAAACACAAATGCAATGATATGATCAGAAATTATTATATTAATTTTTATTTAATTTGAAAAAGTAAACGCGAAATGAGTTGCAGCTTAATATGAACAACAAACTGCACATGTGAAAAAAAAAGACCTGCAATTAAACACTGTAACAGCCTAGGTCCCACTTAATGCCATTCCATTAGTTTAAAACTGAGGTGGTGGGTATATGAAGGTATATCTATGGTTGTAACTATGGTAACAATAAAATGCTGAAAAGAATGTTCCCCTTAATGTCCATTATCACTGAAATTACTGGGATTTTACACATGAAACAAAACTAGAACATTACAAAACTAATAGATCTGTGGATTTTAGATTTTGAGATTTCCATATAAAACTTTAACGTGAATATTAATGAGATGGGTGGTGCTGCTTATCACACATCAGTTTCTGAATGTCTGGCTCCAAAGAGGAGAGTTTTAGGTCATTTTTTTCGCGGACCACTAGGGGGCGATGGCGGACCACTAGTGGTCCGCGGACCACACTTTAAGAATTACTGTTCTAAGCTAACATTAGCTTGAAAAGCTGAAATGATTAAACGTATATAATACTTAAATTTGGACCGCTTGGTCTAATTCCAAACTGTCAACAGTCTTAACAAATCTTTTGTCAATGGATTAATGATAGTCCTAGACACATGAAATCATAACACAATTGAATGTGTTCATTTTGTTGTTTTAGGTTAGAAGACAATGGGAAAAATTGCCTGAAAAATAGCCTAAAACCAGAAATGATTAAATTAAACCTGCACGATTTAGCTAAATCCTTGAAACTCTAAAGAATGGACTGATTAATAAAACATCCTCACATTTAAACTCAAGTTCTCTCATTATAATCAGCAAAATGCACACAATTTAAAAAAAGAGCTTCAATAATTGACAACTTCTGTGATTTTAAAGGGAGCTTTCTTTACTTGCTTTCATATAATTTAAGTAAAAAATGTATTAAAATTATTAAGGCACATGCATGACAGGGAGGAACCCTCTCGATCACTTGAATTTTTTTCCTGATAATTAAATAAATAAAAATTGGGGTGTCTCACATACATAAAAAATATATCTACAGAAAGCTTGAAATGTCTTTCAAACTAATCAATTCAAAACTAAAGCATTATGTAATCTGTGAAGGTTGCATTTCTCTCTGTGGAGAGAGTCAGCACTGGGAATTTCATCTTGCAGTCGACAAGAAAACATTTTTTTATTAATAAATAATTAAAAGGTCTCCTTTTTCACAATTATTAAGCTACTTCTGCCTGTGCAGAATATATTAAGACTCATTATGGATTGTAGATGTAAATTTAATATAAATCTGCGATTAGTTGAATAATGACAAATGAACAATTAGTAGCTAGAAAAATCTTACGTGGGGGCAGACCAATTAAATACCCTCAAGAGATCTCTGTCCAGGATTCTAAATTATTTTATATGCGTTTGCATAAACTCTTCTTTCAGAATGGTCTGGAACGGAGAGATACCTTAACACAGATTTTTCCTCTGAAACACAAAAATGAAAATGTAAATAACATTTCTATTTTATCTTTTGAGAATGGCCAACCGTTCTCTGCAGATACCATTGCTTCTGGTTTGTGCATTGTAAATACAAACAATAATAATAATAATAATAATAATAATAATAACTACAATTAAAAGTTAGTGAACTAACTTTGATGTTGGCTTGGCCATCGTGGCCATGGGGCAAAAGAGCCACAGTACTTGTGTGCCCAACATTCTTGAGTTGCCCCACTGCAAAAAAACAATAAATAAATAATACCATAAAAAAATACACCTGCAACAGTCTTTTTCCATGGTCCCTTGCTGTTTTTTGTTTTTTTTTAATAAAAAGCCTAGGCTATGATAACAGTTACGACAGGGTTGTCTAGCTGAATGCGAAATAAGTCATGCAAAAACCTCTCCTAAATACCATTCAATTTGATCTTATTTTAATAGTACTGACAACATGTTTTAAGTTATCACACATTACTGAAAAATTAAAGAAGGGACACTATAGTATACTTCGGCGAGTCAAGAGCTAAACAAAGAGTCCTGTTTCATTACAAAATACTGTAACTTTTATAAACTTTATACTATCACCACAACATTTTAATTAATATTTATTAAAAAATAAATATTTCATAAAACTGAAACTTAAATATATTATTTCTATAGGCTATACAAAACAGAAAAGAAAAAAGACTAAATAATAAGGCTGAATAAGCTGATCTATAGCATGTTAAATGGTGGTTGCCTGTCTATGAATGGTACACCCCTCTAAGCTCACAGAAGTGGTTTGACCTAAGTCCTCAGCAGCCAATGACATTGACCTGTTCAAACTGATTTTTAACGCGTACTTCATGTGTGAAATACACGTTAAATACGCACTGATTTTTCACGTGTAAAAAACACGTATTTAACGCATTAAATACGTGTTGTCTACGCGTGATATACATGTATTTAACGTGTTGATGCGTAAAAATTTACGTGTATTTGACCCTCTTGGCCTTCCATACACATTAGATATAATGAAGGGAGACGTGAAAAAAGGACATTGCGTTGTTTTGATATGGATTACTTTATCACAGAATATTTGTTCGGCAGCACTTGTTTAGTTTAAAAGTAGACATGTCAAGCTTTCTATAGATATATCTCTCATGTCTCTTCGTTTAATATTCATGGAGTTACAGTTCATTTTAATGACGTTTTTGTAAATGAAGATCAGCACAGACAAAGGCAGCAGACAGCACACCTTGTTTGTTATCTTTATTTTATAAGTGCACAAAGTTTTGTTGTATTTATGTTTGTATCCAAAAAAAAGTAGACCCTTTACAGATTCGATTGATGCATTGCTCTTATCTGTACCATTAAAACTGAAAGTGTAATTTAAGTAATTTTTGGGGTTATCAGGAGAAAATGACTCAAAACGCATATATGCGTTAATCGACTCCACAGTTAAAAGGCTGTCGTGACTTTTTTTCCTTCCAGTATTCAAAAAGCTGTATCACGCTGTCAAATTGTATTTCATTTTGCACACATAAACATCTCAAAAACACCTGAATTCCGCTCTTGTTGTGTTCTAATGGTTGGATTAGTGCATTTGCTGTGATATTATTTTTGGAAGCTCTTAAAAAATGCTGATGAAGCGCTCATTTCTCTCTCATCTTTCTCTCTGTTTTTTGGCCAGAGACATAATTTATTAATGAGATCTGACCCGGTAATAATAACATACAGTATTGTTCAAAATAATAGCAGTACAATGTGACTAACCAGAATAATCAAGGTTTTTAGTATATTTTTTATTGCTACGTGGCAAACAAGTTACCAGTAGGTTCAGTAGATTGTCAGAAAACAAACAAGACCCAGCATTCATGATATGCACGCTCTTAAGGCTGTGCAATTGCCGTAGACCAAAGCGACCCTTTCCCTGCCATGTTGGTTTTGGAGCGTCGCAAAACCGTGACGCAACGCATCCTTTTCCGTGCTCCGGCACGGTTAGCGCTCACACTGCTTGCGAACCGCGCCCGAGTCCAACTGAACCGTGCTCTGGCCCACCTCTTCCAAGCAGGCCAGGGCCAGCTAATCGAGCCACGCCTGGGCACGGTTCGGAGCACTCACACTAGTCAATCGAACCGCGCTTTGGTGGTCAAACGCACTCGGGCACGGTTCAAACTGGCTAGTGTGAGTACACCCTTAACTTGCAAAATAAATTTTTAATAACACAAAGTTTCGGTCACTCGACCTTCATCAGGAGTATACAAATGTTCAAATTCATCTCTTTTATCTCCATCTGCGAATAATTAAGCTCAATAGGAATACATAATTAGCACCACATAAACCGTTTCAAATTATTCTAGTTACAACAATCAAAATCCCCCTATAGGTTAACAAAATCATCCAAAAAACACATAATCAACACATAGTCATCAAACAGCATCAAATTGTAATTCTAAACAGTTCAATCAGTCAGGATCCATAGTAACTCAAACTCATCATGAATACATAGTAGAAACAACACCTCATTCAAAACAATTGCATGACTATAACATTACATTAAATAATGCTTCATCGTTCATACCCATAGGTGATAAAGTTTGAAAGGTGTAAATCCAAAACAGTTCACGTCTCTGTAGAAGTAATTAAATGTCTCCACCTCTAGGTGGCAAAGTGTTGCCAAGTCTGCGGTTGTTTGTCATGCCCGCGGGTCGAAGCAACCCCAATCCCAATAATGTGATGTTAAGCCCCTAAAACTCAAATTTTACCAAGGTAACCCCACCAAAAAGTGTGTTGACCTAAACGAAATGCGATTGGGCTAGTTTTGAGAAGCAATTGAACAGGTTTGGTTTTGAAAACCTGGCAATCCTGATCTGAAAGCATGTACTGGATATATAATAGGAGCCCCTTTACTGATGAGATGCGCATTAAAATCGTTTTAAATTTTTTGCACAGTTCTGTTTCGCGGCTTTGAGTTCAATTCATTCTGTCTTTTTAATATTAAGCATGTCCCGCTCTTGTCTCATTCATTTACATTCATCTTTTAATACTAACAGTCTCACCCGCTGAAAGCTGCTCAGAAAAAGCTAAAATAACCAGCAAAATGTTTCATACTGGCTCTTGGCACAAACAACGTTTTCAATTCGGTCCCTTTTTTTTTTACATTTACTTTTTTTTCTGCTGTTCAAACAACAATTATTTTTCGCTATCACTACAAACTAACAAACTACATTGGTAACATAGAGCTGATAAACTCAAGCTGCATAGACAAGTCAGTAGTTTGCTGTCGTGATTCTCGCGAACAGCACTGAATGCATACTGAAAATGCACACTGGCGTTAGGGGTGTGCGATATAACGATTTTTGATCATGGACGATAAAAATGTCTCCACGATCTGCTTTTGAAGAAATATTGTATGGTGCTACAGCCCACATTTCATCAGCTGCTGTTCTGATTAGATTAGATTAGATTCAACTTTATTGTCACTGCACATGTAGGTACAAGGCAACGAAATGCAGTTAGCATCTAACCAGAAGTGCAATAAGCAGTAAGTACAGAATAAAGGTCTATAATATGTACAATAACTATACAGGTAAGTATTATGAACATAATTTACAGATATGAAATACTATAAGCACGATATACAGATAGGTGTACTATGAACATACTATACAGATGGGCTATGTAAAAGTGTATGTACACTATAGGCAGAACTATGAACATAATTTACAGTATTGCAATGGACAGTAAAGTGCATAGAAAATATTTCAGTGTGCAAATGGATTATACAGTGTTCCTGGATGAACAGGCAGTAGTGCAAGTAATAACAAGTTACTATTTTTTGCTTGTTGTGAATAAATAAATAAATCAGAGTGTTGAAGAGGGGGAGGAGTCTATGTGTGGTTTGGGGGTGTTGGGGGGTGTCAGAGGGCAGAGTTCAGCAAGGAGACAGCTTTAGGGAAAAAGCTGTTCCTGAATCTTGTGGTCCTTGTCCGGAGGCTCCTGAAACGCCTCCCGGAGGGGAGGGGGTTAAACAGTCCATGGTCAGGGTGAGAGGAGTCTTTGAGAATGCTGCGAGCTCGACGTAGACAGCGTTTCCTCTGGATGTCCTCAAGAGCAGGAAGCGGTGTCCCTGTGATTTGTTGGGCAGTTTTCACCACCCTTTGCAGTGCTTTGCGGTCAGCCACTGAGCAGTTCCCATACCAGACTGTGATGCAACTGGTCAGGATGCTCTCGATCGCACACCGGTAAAAGTTCACCAGGATGGTTGAAGACAGCTGGTTCTTCTTCAGTGTCCTGAGGAAGAAAAGGCGCTGGTGAGCCTTCTTGACCAGGCTGGAGGTGTTTGTGGCCCAGGACAGTTCCTCCGAGATGGTGGTTCCCAGGAACTTGAAGCTGGAGACACGTTCAACAACCATACCGTTAATGTGGATGGGGTCATGAGTGCTTCCTTTCTTCTTCCTGAAGTCCACAATGAGCTCCTTGGTCTTATTGGTGTTAAGGAGCAGGCTGTATCTCTTCCCGGTAGGCAGTCTCATCGTTGTCTGTAATGAGGCCAATCAAGGTGGTGTCATCTGCAAACTTAATGATGGAGTTGGATCCATGCACAGGCTTGCAGTCGTGGGTGTAAAGGGAGTAGAGGAATGGGCTCAGCACACAGCCCTGTGGTACGCCAGTGTTAAGTGTGATGGTGGTGGAGTGGGTGTGGCCTGACCGAACATGCTGAGGCCTGTTGGTCAGAAAGTCCATAATCCAGTTGCAGAGGGAGGTGTTAATGTCCAGGTCTTCAAGTTTTTTGGTCAGCTTGGAGGGAATGACGGTGTTAAATGCTGAACTGAAGTCAACAAACAACATCCTAACATACGTGTTGTTATGGTCCAGGTGTGTGAGGGCAGAGTGCAGCACTGTGCATACTGCATCCTCTGTGCTCCTATTTCTGCGGTAGGCACATTGGTGTGGGTCCAGTGTGGGTGGGAGGCAGTCTTTGAGGTGTGCTAGGACCAGTCGCTCGAAGCACTTCATAATGATGGGTGTGAGTGCTACAGGGAGATAGTCATTGAGGCACGTTGGGGGGGGGGGGAGTGTTTCGGTACTGGCACAATGGATGTGGACTTAAAACAAGTTGGCACAGTTGCTTGGGTGAGGTACAGGTTGAAAATGTCTGTGAAGACCCCTGCAAGCTGCTCTGCACATGCCCTAAGCACACGTCCAGGAATGCCATCAGGGCCAGCAGCTTTGCGTGCGTTGATCCGGCTCAGTGCAGTGTGGACATCTGTGGAGGTGATTTTGAGAGGTTGGTGGTCTGAAGAGGCTGAGATTTTGGTGGCCGTCTCCTTGCTGTCGCTGTTGAAGCGAGCATAAAAGTCATTTAGCTCGTTCAGGAAGGAGACGTCCGTGACCGTAGGTGTGGAGTTGCTTGACTTGTAGTCACTGATGATCTGGATGCCCTGCCACATGGGTCGGGGGTCAGAGTTGGAAAAGTGTTCCTGTACCTTCAGCTTGTAGCAGTACTTGGCCTTTTTGATGCCCCTTTTCAGGTTAGCCCTGTATTTAATGTAGGCCTGCGCGTCGTCTGACCTGAAGGCAGTGTTGCAGGCTTTCAGCAGAAGTCGAACCTCCTTGTTCATCCATGGCTTCTGATTAGGGTATGTTGTTATCTGTTTTTCTGTTGTTACACTATCAATGGTGGAGTTGATGTGATCCAGTACAGAGGTGGTGTAGATATCAATGTCCGTGTGAGAGCCACAGGCAGCCTGTGAAGCAAACATACTCCAGTCAGTGTGTTGAAACCTGTCCTGAAGTAAAGAGTCTGCTCCAGTTGGCCACACTTTGATGGTCCTCACTGATGGCTTCACACGGTTGATGAGGGGTGAATACTTGGGGGTGAGAAACAAAGAAAGGTGATCAGACTGTCCGAGGTGGGGGAGGGGGCTCGCGATGTAAGCTCCATTAATTAATGTTTGTATAAACATGATCCAAAGTTTTGTCTCCTCTGGTGTGGCAGGAAACATGCTGGTGGTTTTTAATTTGCAGTGATTAAAATTACTGCCTTCGGGTGAGCAGTCTGTTGTTTACTAATGGCAGCATGAAGTTTGTTCAAAACAAGCTTGGCATTAGCATCCGGTGCAATATAGACTGCGGTTATTATGGTGGAAGTGAACTCCCGTGGCAGATAAAAAGGTCTACATTTAACCATGAGAAACTCTAGGTTAGCTGAGCAATGTCTCTCAATAATGACAGTGTTCGTACACCAAGCTTTGTTGACATAAATGCACAATCCACCACCTCTTGTCTTGGCGGAGTCATCTGCCCGGAGCGTGTAGCGTCCGGCTAGCTCAATAGCATTGTTGGGTACGTCGCTGTGTAGCCATGTTTCTGTGAAAACCATAACATTGCAGTCCAGAAGTCTCTTACTGTGGGTGATGCGGAGTCATAACTCATCCATTTTGTTCACCAGTGACCGCACATTAGCGAGGAAAATGCTGGGAAAAGAGAGCCGGAGCGGTGTTAGCTTTAGCTTGACTCTTAGACCTCCGCGCTTCCCCCGCCTTTGTTTACGATCTCGATGCCGCCTGCGAGCACTTCCGCCCGGCCGGGTAGAGTGCGTAGCCTCGGGTGTTCTAGCGATCTCAGGGATGAGTTGAAGATTGGTGATAAAACTGCTGGTAAAGTCCTCACCGATATCCAAAAGCACCTGTCGGGTGTATGATGTTAAAGCAAAGCTGTTCAGTACAAACAGACCCGAGATGAGCAGGAATAATACTGCAAAATTGCAAAACTGGACGCTGAGCCTCGCGATGTGTTCGCGCCGCCATCTTGGTCTAAAAAAATGCCTCTGTCATATCCTGTACAACACCACATGCATTCACAGCAGTGTTAACTCAGTGTTAGGGTTACTCTCTCTTTTAAAGGTTTCATTCGCATACTGGTCTGACCTGTGCTTTTTCTGAGCATATACACCCGAAGCGTGTGCGCTAAAGCCTGTCAAACAGCGCCTGATTATTGAACCAAGTTATCTTTTGCGCTAATACTGTCAAAACACAAAAGTTTACATGTAGAACCAGTTGGTCATGTCTAAAATGAAAATAAACAGTTTAGAGAAAAATGTATACTAGATGCCTGTATATTAGATGGTTGCAGGTCTTAAAGGGACAGTAGGCCTATTAAACATGTGACTGTCATTAAAGGGACAGATCACCCCACAATTTAATTTGTCATTATTTACTCACTGTCACATTGTCCCAAACCTGTATTAATTTATTTCTTGGCTGAACAAAAAAATATATACTTTGAAGAATGTGGGTGACCAGTCGCTGGTCGACACTGAATTTGATAGTAGCAAAAAAACTAAAAATACAAAGATAAAAATCATTCACTGCTCTTGACTGAAGAAATTTAATAAAGTTGCTTTAGGAATCAGTTCATATAGTGTTTTATTTTTATATTTGTTCATTAAATTTCTTGAATCCTCCTGCTAAATACACCTACTGTACCAGAAAATAAAGCACTGTTTGTATTTGTATATTTTAAAAAAACCTGTATCTTTCTCATTCTTTTATCTTTGTTCTTAAAAAACAAATATTTTATCTTCACTCTGTTTGACCTAAATGTTTACAAAAAAAAAGGACTTTTTGATACCTTGAAAGGCTTTGTCTTTTGCTATGGAAATGTTTGGTTTTGTTAATTTTGCATTGATTGCATTAATCTCATTTAGGTAGTATATATAGTCCATAGGGACACGGAGTTCTTTGTATAACCTGTGCACGTAAATGCTTTAGGCTGAAAAACAACTTCTAAAGAGGAACCATGTACCAGGAACCATTAGTTACCCCATACTACCCCATACTAGGGTTGTCACTTTAAGTTCGAATATCGATTGCACAAAAAAAAGTTTCGAAAAGGAAAAATAGGGAATCGATTTTAACCAAATATGTACAGTATTAATTTTAAAATAATTAAACAATTAAAAAATATACACGTAACAAAATTCACAAACAAGCAGAAAAAGAAAATAAAGAATTACGAAAGTGCAGTATGCGTTGCGAAAGCTAGACAGAAAATACCAGCTATTTTACACGCCTATAAGACCCAGTGACGTCGAAAGCGACCTCTTATGCTGCGTTCACTCCAAACGTGAATAGAGCGTCTGGCACAAATGATTTCAATGTTAAGGTGCGCGTTAAAGACGCGTTTATGCGTGTCTGGAGGTCTCGCAGTGAGTTAGACGCGAATTCGCCTCATTCGCGCATCTAGTTACTGGAGATTCTGAGTCATGAAAAGGACCATTGCAAGCTGACAGTGACCGGCTTTTGTGATGGAAAATTGGCAGTAATACCCCCACCTTGCGCAGCTGTACCTGAGTGTCCCTGGGACATCAGTGCGGTCGGAACGCGTCTTCTCAACAGCTGGACATATAGGGAATAAAAAAACCCTCTGCTCTGGACCCCGAAAATGTTGATCGACTTGTTTTCCTGTCCAATAAATTTGTAATGGCCCTAGCCTTTTTGCGAATTTCATTATGCCTGCCTAGTGCCGCCTAGCCTAAGTGCCGGTTACGTTCAATAAAAAAAAAACACACAAGGCCTGTTCTCAAATTGTTTAAAATGGATTGAATCATTATTTAAAACAATCTTGGAGATTTCTGAATTGCCTAAATCATAAATGCAGCCGAGTTGAAGCCTGCAGCCTTCCCCTCTGCACATATATTTTTTCGAGAATGTTTCACTCCTGTTGCTGTTTGTACTTCATTCCAATATATAAAAAATATTGCTGACTTGTGCATTTCCAGCACTCTCTTTACGTCTGTTATTTAACGTTGAAAAAGGAAACGTCTTCTTTTTTTAGACATGGAAAAATCAATTTTACAATCGATTCAATGAACACTTATGTCTTAAAAATCGAAAATGATTTTATCACAACAGTGACAGCCCTAGTCCATACCAGGGAGAGGTGTATGAGATGTACATTAATTATGAAGTGATTTGCACTGAACAACATAATTGTCTCAGAGGTCCTAACCTGTCCTTCAATGTACCTTTTTACATACTTAAAAAAGTGGACTGTGAGTCTGTGTGTTATCTCTTGCACCAAGACTCAAGCTGTGTGTAAACCAGATCATTCTTGCAGAGAATTAAAGCAATACAAAGACAAAATTGTTACTGAATTAGAATTTCCACTACAAACTTGGCGACGAGTGACGGGATTCCACAGCTGATCATCCGGGACCTGAGGATGTGAGTTGGCTGATCACCATAAAACCACAAAGGGTTTAGCCCTAAACCCCAAAAAGGTTTCAGGGAAGGGGGGACTGACGTCTGAGGGCTTGTGGACCTTCACTGCTGGTTTCTCAACGGATTAGAAAACGCGTGCTACAAACGGTGAGACTGATTTTGAAATTCCATTCATATTGAAAAAACTACTAAATTGGGTTTCTAATTTAGTAAACTGTGGTTTGATATTCCTAGACCTTATGTTGCAAGTCCAAGCCACCCCACAGGTCACCGGTACGTGAACGTTTAATTTTTTCTGGACGCGATATTTTCTTTTTTCAATTTTTACTTAAATGTATCATGTCATGATGATGGGTTAGTCTGGAGTGCAGCCTGTGGACAGCCCTCGGTAGAAAACATCTCCGATGGCACAGATGTCCCGGGAATAAAGAGATAACGTCTCGCTAGAGTGACCAGCTTTGGGAAGCTCCTTTCATTTGCTTGTGGATGTTTGCGTCACAAGTGATATTGCATTGTACTCACACAAAAAAAAATTTAGGCACTTAAAATAGTGCCCTGCCATTGGCAAGCCTCGGCCTCCTCTTTTTTGTTGTTGTTGTGAATAATAACCTGGTCCCACAGTCTTTTGTTTTTTAAATGTTGTGCTTTTAAGATTGTTGCTCAAATACCGAAATAAAGCTTTTATGTATTTGATTTGTATCCACGTCTCCAGCTCTCCTTCAAAAACCACGCTCCTGTGTCGCTAAAATCCTTAGCATTTCCTTGGTTAACAGGGTGGCGTAGTCTTGCATATGTACAGGTAGCTTTCTCCTCTCAGCGTCCCCGCTACGCTAAGCATCCATCAGCTGCGATCTCCACTACAACAAGGGAATTTCAGTAATGGATTTCCACCAACGAAAAACACTTGCTGTAACGGGGCGTTCACATATCGCGTCTTTCGCGCTTGGAAAGAAGCGACAAGTTGGAAGTGACACACACGCAGTGCAACGGGCTCGTTTTTTTCCCCGTCATGGTTGCTTCGCAACGGCAGAGACCTCAGGTGCGCAAGTGCTCGAAGGCTTTTGGAAAAAATCAGAAAGTGGCGCGCCTAGCGTTTTTAGGTGCAATATGTGAACCTCTGCTACAAGATTTATTTACGAAGCAAAGTAAAAAACTCTGCAGAGTTTGGGTGCACACCATTTTTCAAAAACAACAGGGAATTTCTGGAATTTCACCCCGAGGGAAGCTGATTGAGTTGTTTCATGTCACATGACCTGGTGTTCTTAATTCATTCTGAAAAGCTGAGATGTTTTTAACTGAATGTGGTGCGGACACGCCTGGAAAAAAAACGAGCATATCACTTCCTTTATGAGCGTGCATACTGCGCGTCAACTTTGAAATATACGAACTTGAGCACCCAAAAAAATGCGATATGTGAACGGCCCACTGATCAATAATGTATAATTCAGTGGAACGGCCCCTTCACCAGTCAAAATATTTACTTACAGTTAACGGTTAAATGGTCAATATGAGCATCCATAACTGGCATATAAACATAATATAAAATACAAAATTATTTAATTTTAAGCCACACAAAGTCAACATGTTGGTATTTCTTGCTCCGAATCTGTCATAAAACAAAATAAAAGTTTATTGATCAATGAAAAGGTGTACATGAAAGAGGATAGTTTCGCAGGTACGCAAGACTGATATAAAGTTTGAAAGGTTCACCGAACGAAATGATTCAGAGTTCATCTCCCTCGTGGGGAGAGGCAAATATGAGAATAAACTTAGCACAAAAAAGAAAAAAAAACAGAGATGAAAGCTCCCTAAGGAGCCATGAGAACAGCCTATTCTCTCAGACGCAGTGCTGAGACCAAGTACTGGATAGTGATGTGTCGTTCGTGAACGAATCGTTCTTTTTGAACGAATCTTTTAGGTGAACGAATCGTTCTCGTTCACGCTATCCACTGACTCATATTTCTCGTTCAGTGAAGTTCCTCCCTCCACAGCAGCGCGGCGCTATAAGCAGCGCATGCGCAGCTCAGTGAACGGGGTATTTCATCCTGTCAAAGAATTGCTCAACCTCGAGCCAATAGCCTTCGAGTATGAGATGTGACAGAGTATGTGATTTGTTGAATGTAGTGAACGAATACGCCCTTCAATGAACGAGTTTCATATGAGTCTGAACTATATTTAGAGATCGTTCGTGAACGAAATGACTGAACTGGTACCCATGTCGTTCGTGAATGAGTTGAATGAGCTGATACATCTCGTTCGTGAATGAAATGCCTGAACTGATACACACATCTGTGACTGTGTCATGTCGTTTGTCTTCTCTTTGCAGAATAACATTCTTGGAAAAGGCAGAAGTCTTCAGTGGTCCCTTCTTGGAGAATTTAGCCTTCTCAAATCATCACGACTTGCCTAAAATAAAATCTATAGATATAAAACTGTTGAAGCATATGACAGTGTTTGTTAGACCCAGATAAATGTAAGCTATCCAATCATTTGTGAGGAGATGCTTCAGGACAGGGAGACGGCAACATGATCACTTGCAATTTTTTCCTTGGATATGCCATCATTTTTTCTCATAAAAGGTAAAAGTAATACATTATTCGTAACTGTACACACAATATCAACAAAACAGTTGCTCGTTCTGCCGTGTTGTCTTTAATAGGAGTACAAAAATTAACCGAAACTCAGTGAAAACATATACATATATATATACATATATATATATATATATATATATATATATATACACATATATATATATACATAGCTTTAAATAACTACTTAACAAAATAAAACAAAATAAAAAACAAAAACTCTTTCATTATAACTATAACCCATAAAGATGTACTTATCTCTAAAAGCGCTTCTAATGAGGAGATGATGAGTCGGGATTGCAACTGTCATGATCCCAGTTCTTTCTCTTTTCTATCTCGGTCTCCATCTGCTGGTTCTTTCTTTTCCTTTGCGCTCACTTATCTCTACTCTCATCATCTTCAGCTGTTCCTCATTCTCCTCCGCTCACCTGCTCTCTATCTCCTATCATAGGCTCTCTATTTCTAGCTCTGTCTCTTTCCATTCCCTGTTAGATTATTACTAACCACTTTGGATGTTTCTGACGTTTTTGTGCTTTTTCTACAGACCATTAGTCCTGTCCTGTCCTGTCTAGTCTTGTCAAGTCCTTTGGAGAGTTTTGTATGGACTGTTTGTTGCCTGTCTTGTTCTCCCCCAGTTATCTGCCGTGAGGAGTAACGAGGGGTCCGCCGCCTCACCTGTAACCTGTCTCGCTGTTCACAGGCTTCCCAGACCAGCCACCTGAAGACACAAAAAGTGTTACCCCATGACACCTGCTGGGCAAAATAAAATCCTACAGCCCCTTGGATCGTCACAGTAGAATCAGACTATAACTTTTGACTCTCCTTGCTATATTCGTGGAGTTATGAGTTGGTATTTTTGTGTATGGCACTCAGAAATCAACAGTATTTAAATAGTATATTTAGGCGAGTCAAGAGCTAAACAAAAAGTACTGTTTCATTACAAAATACTGTAACTTTTATAAACATTATACTATCACCACAAAATTTTAATTAATATTTATCAAAAAATAAATATTTCATAAAACTGCAATTTAAATATATTATTTCTATAGTCTATACAAAAAAAGACAAAATAATAAGGCGGAATAAGCTGATCTATAGCATGTTAAATGATGGTTGCCTGTCTGTGAATGGTACACCCCTCTAAGCTCACAGAAGTGGTTTGACCCAAGTCCTCAGCAGCCAATGACATTGACCCGTTCAAACTGATTTTTAACGCGTACTTCACGTGTACTTCACGTGTATTTAACACGTGAAATACACGTTAAATACACGTTAAATACGCGCTGATTTTTAACACGTAAACAACACGTATTTAACGCGTTAAATACGTGTTGTTTACGCGTGAAATACACGTATTTAACGTGTTGTTGACGCGATAAAATTCACGTGAATTTGACCCTTTTGGCCTTCCATACGTTTATAGTACATTGGCCCCGTGCGCGTTCCATAAGTTTGCCGCTTGACCATTTTGAGTGCATTCGCGCGTCTAGAGCGAAATAGACGCGCGTGAAAAACAAGCGCTTGAAGCGAAATTGACGCGCTTTCGAGGCGAAATCCGCTTCTAGTGGGAGGGGCAAGTGCTAGCGGTTGTCTGTTTGCAAGATGGCTGATGTTGATCGAGTATTCATCGAGAAAGTTACCGCTTTATATTTGCTCTGGAGAGCAGAACAGCGGCGTAGGGGTCAGCGTCACCGTACTTGGGTCCACCAGACCCTCCGGAGGCGTTCCCAGTTTGGTGAGTTTCATCATTTGCTGCAGGAGCTGCGCCTGGATGACGGCCGCTTTCAGCGGTACTTCCGCCTGTCTCGCGCCCAATTTGATGCCCTGTTGTCCCGCGTCGGAGCGAGGATCACTCTCCAGGACACCAACTACAGGCGCTCTATAACAGCTGCGGAGCGCCTGTCCATCTGTCTTCGGTTAGTAAATGTGAAACGTTATGTATTTTAAATGCAGTATATTACATATATTAAATACAGTATGATTAAATACGCTACCCAGACAGCACATTTACGTGTGGCCGACGTCGGCCCAATATCTAAACGTCGGCCTCTATACCTAAAACATCTATAAAACATCGGCCTGGCGGAGGCCGATATAATTTGGTCAGTGCTCTGTTCTCCAGCTCATCAGTCGTCGGCCCTGAGTTGGTTCACGACCGCGGGCCGATGCCGCGCTTCTCTGTGTGCGCGTGCCCAGTATTCGTCTCTTTTAGCCACCCAGAGAGAGAGAAGAGGATAATCCCAGCGACATCTGTGGCTCTGAGGTAACGTTACGATTTCACTTCAGCTCAGTTTGACAAAAAATACTACTTTGTTAATTCTGTGACACTGAAAAAGTACTAGTAATACAGTCAGCTGAAGAGTCTGGCTCATTTTCAAATAATGTTACCGTTAACTTTTCGAGCCAACGGTCACGGTAGCGATATTTTTTTTAACATTAATGTTAACGCCTTAATGCGTTTTCAGAAGTTTCTCGGAGGGAAAATGTAAAAGCGGGTTATTAAAGAGAAGTCCTGACTGCTTTTTCACCGTGTTTTTCACTCTTTTACAGGCTTTCAGAAATAATCCGGTGAAATAATATAGTGAGCTATTGTTGCTGTTGCTTCTGAACTACAAAATGATTTTAAAATTTATTATTGAATGAGACTGTACATTATAAATGTAATGCTTTAACTCTTGATGTTTGTGTAAATGCTGTGTGTGCGTTCAGTCCTGCGCGAGCGGGGAGCAGAGTTGCCATGGAAACGGGGCATCAACACAAAAACCGTTACTGGCAAGCAGTAATCTCCGTCTCTCGCTGCAGTTTACACTGTTTTGGGTAAGTTTAGTCGCTAAAATCACACAAATATTATATACAAATGTTCCTGACACGTTTCTTGCTTGTTATTGACATGTTTCAATTAAATTTATTTTATAGAAATGGTTTAGTGTCTTCGGAAAAGTCCGTTATCATTTTAGCAGTTTTCAGGAAGGCTAACTATATAGATTGAGCTCTTGTTGATGAAACTCTGGGCTTTTAATCAAATCTTCGATTTGATTAAAACAAAATGATTTTTAAATTAATTATTGAATGATTATTGAATGAGACTGTACTTTATAAATGTAATGTTTTAACTCTAGATGTTTGTTTGTGTAAATGCTGTGTGCGCGTTGAGTCCTGCGCGAGCGGGGAGCAGAGTTGCCATGGAAACGGGGCGTCAACACAAAAACCGTTACTGGCAAGCAGTAAATTAATCTCCGTCTCTCGCTGCAGTTTACACTGTTTTGGGTAAGTTTAGTCGCTAAAATCACACAAATATTACATACAAATGTTCCTGACACGTTTCTTGCTTGTTATTGACATGTTTCAATTAAATTTATTTTATAGAAACGGTTTAGTTTCTTCGAAAAAGTCCGTTAGCATCTTAGCAGTTTTCAGGTAGGCTAACCATATAGATTGAGCTCTTGTTGATGAAACTCTGGGCTTTTAATCAAATCTTCGTGTGTGTATGAGATATTTTGATGGCACTTTGAATGTTTTGCTGGTGATTTGTCAGTATGTTATTGGAAAAGGCTGATTTACTGAATCGATGACGTCACTTACAGTGAGAGTGTAATCGGCTGAAATCAAGTTCACATTAGTTTCGATATTTCATGATGAACAGATATTAATACAAATTGTTCTGTGATTTCAGGAGGACAGAAAGAAACTCTACAGAACAGAAATGAAGCTCCAAGATTTCAACATTTCTGAAGGGAGATTCTGACTTAGAAATACAGGTGACCTGAAGAAGCTCATGAAAAACATGAATATGCCTTTTTCAGAATACATTTCACCAATTTTAAGAAGTCCCTGACATCATAACGTAAGTCACACTCAACCTAAAACTAAAAATATAGATTGTGTTATTTTAAGATTATATTTTTAGTAGTAGAATATGTATATTACATGTTATTATAATTGTGATATATTATTCTGTCTTTTATCTCCATTTCACCTCTACTCTAGCTTGTTTCCTTCTAATGAACCTGGAACTGCAGAGTAAATATTGTTGACTCTGTGTCAGATTGCTTGTTTTGTTCCTGGATTCTTCAGTGATGATGAGCAGAGTCTGAGTGAACCTGCTGTCAGACAGTGAGTACCGTGGGGTTTCAGTCAGGGCCTTCAGTAAACAACTGTTAGATACCTGTACACATCTTACACATCTCTGTTACAGCTAACGTAGCCGTATGTGTAAAGGTGCGGTCACACTAGCCTTTGAACGTGCAAAATTCTTTCGGACGCCGCTGCGAATATGGGCGGGAGCAAGATATAACAGTTTCCCTTTATCACAACATGGGTTAATCTGTGCTTTTACTGTGTCTTTGGCGATGGCGTCGAAAGCGTCTTATATTGCACTCTGTCTCTCTCTCTCTCTATAAATATACACACTAAACAATAAAAAAAATATAGAACGTGTAATCATTCAAATGTGCCATCTGTTCCTGTTTCCATTGACACTGCGAACCATGCAGCTTCTTTTTTAATTATCTTTTAAATATGTATTATATAAAATAGGATGCTGCGCTACGGCTAAAATTAGCACTTCATTTTTTAATTTCTGTACAGAGAGGTCACGCAGTGACGTATCATTCATCTACTGGTCCCACGACTTCACATGATGCGAATTTGCAGGTCAAAGTTCACCAAACTTGAACTTTCGAATGCAGCGAAATGCGAAAATTTTCGCATGAGCCTGGGTTTCCGGTCTGACGCATTCGCATGTGTATGAATGGAAGTCAGTGGAACGAAAAGTGCAGTGTGACCGCCCCTTAATGCACATATTATGCCCCACACAGGCTCTCAACAACAATGACGGGGCTGATCAACAACTTCAGCAGTAGGCTAGATTAGTGTGGGTTAAAGGGATAGTTCACCCCAAAATGAAAATTTGCTGTTAATTTACTTTCCCTCAGGTCTTCCAAGGTGTGGGTGAACAATTTATAATAAAGTTTATAATAAAGTTTATTTATAATAAAGTTCATATGTAAGTCACTTTTAAGTGAGTAGTTAATGATGAACTAATCATTTACAAAACATTCATAAGCGCCTAATAAGTGATATACTAATAATTTGTGTACTTTTGTAAATTCATTTTAAAAGTCATTTACAAGTAATTAGATTATGATTAACTAATTATTTGCAAAACATGACTGTGTTCATAGAAATAAATGATGTTAATATTTTTATGTTAATATTTTTATCTATGTTCTGTAGATTAAGTTATAAATAATTTACAAGTGACATGAATATACATTCACTAATGATTAAGTAATATGATATGATTTACACATCTTTCATAAGCAATCTTAAAAAAAAAAAATCACGAAAAAAATCAAACAGATCCTTAATTTTTTAATAGTTACTAGTTAATATATTATGAATCACTTATAAATCACTGAAATGTCAACATTGTACTATTATCTCAATAAACAGTATAAATCATTTACAAAGCTTTCTGCACCCCCCAATCTAAGGTGTAAACTACTCATCAGTTGTAAATGTTTTACAAACTTTGTGGTTTTCAGTTGTGTGTGCGTATATATATATATATATATATATATATATATATATACACTAGGGGTGTAACGGTTCACAAAATTCACGGTTCGGTTCGATACGATACACTGATGTCACGGTTCGGTTCGGTTCGATACGTTTTAGATACAGCAAAATGTAAAAACATCTCAACTTTTCAGAATGCCGCAAGCGCACCGCGGGTCATGTGACAAGAACCAACCAATCAGCTTCATCCTTTCCCGTAACAACGTTGAGAGCTCAGCCAAGATGAAAGAACAGCTGATCATAGTTGTATATGGATTGCAATTTTGAAATAAATTCAGTAGCAGAGCTACTGCAAGCGATTTTTAGAGCTGCAAATCCATTTATCCTTCGCTGAAATTTCCACGTCTCATGGAGAGAGCACGTCATTGTTGCTTAGCAAAGACAGACGCCTCAGGAGAAAGACGCGCTTAGCGTTTTCCATGCGTTTTTAGGCACGATATGTGAACGGCCCCTAAGGCGCTCGCTCACTCAGCACGCGCTGAAGGCTCGTTGCAAAATGTCTAATGCATTTAACAGACCAGAAATATAAGATCCTAAAATAACCAACAGGTCTGGTGTTTGGGTTGGATTCCCTGTAAGCTATAGTGTCTAAATGCTGCAGGGATAGTTTGCTGCGTGCATGTTTCTCCTTTTTTTCGTCTTTTCCCAGATAGTACTGACGCATATATGTTAGGCTACTCAGAACCGATATTTATTTACAGGGTACACCAGCGGGATTACAAAAAAAAAAAAAAAAAAAAACCAGCGGGAATATCTGGGATATATATATCCCAGATATTCCCGCTGGTTTTTTTTTTTTTTTTTTTTTTTTGTAATCCCGCTGGTGTACCCTGTCATGTTGCAGATGCGACATACCGTTGTTTTTTTATCCACCACTCTCTTGCCATCACCATTATAGCTTAAAGGGAATCCAAAGTGCACCCAAACACCAGACCTGTTGGTTATTGGAGGATCTTCTCATTTCTAGTCTGTTAAACGCATTGGCTATTTTGCAACGAGCCTTCAGCGTGTACTGAGTGAGCGAGCGCCTGCTGAGTAGCCTAACATAAACATATAAGATGGTGTTTTTTTCTTCTTCGGGAGTGTCAGGGGCGTTGCCTGTTACGTTGTTTGGGTTATTGGGCTACCTTGTTGAACGCATATCATTATATTTCTTTCTCTCTCTTTTTTTTTTTTGTTTTCAAATATAATTAATAGTGATCGACCGATATTGATTTTTTATTACCGATACCGATTATTTGCATGTTTATGTACCCGATAACCGATATGCAGAACCGATATTTATTTACTGTTATACTTCTGTTTCTGACAATTATTACAACACAAATGAGCTGAAAAAAAACATTTTATTTATAACAATCACTCCTTCCTTGCATACAAAAAAACTTTATATTTATACACAAATAAATAGAGGGGTCTGAGTCCAAAAAATGTAAGTGCACTGTGCAAGTGCAAGTGTCTTTGTTTTAAAATAAAATATGCTTCAGGAATGAACTATGTGGCATATGTGTTTAAAGTTCAGTGTTAAAAAAAAAGAGCAAACGGAAAGAAAACGCGCAATCTGTATTACAGCTTTCTATATGAAGCATACAGACTGTATTAGAGCCACAGAAAGACCAACGTTTTGCTGTAAAATGCACAATACATAATTTATAGCCTAGGGTGAAGTCATTATGTAAATTTACAATGATTTGAGATTAATATAATGTTATTTAATAGAAAACTATGTGAACGGCTGCATTTAAACTCGCGTTTGAAGTTTCCCACTCTGTGCAGCGCACAGTGTCACATGGCAAAAAAAACGCAACACGGAAAAATATCTCCATGGATTTTGCAGATAACCGATAGTTCTACAAATCAACTATCGGTGCCGATAAACCAGCAAAACCAATGAATCGGTCGACCTCTGTTATAACAATGTGCATGATACAATACTCATCAAATAATAAAGAACTCTTTTCATGTCCCTTGACTCAGATTAAAAAGTAATCACGGCCAACAAAATAACTTGTGCTTGGTGTTAACTGTTAGCCACTTATTGCACTCGTAGTTGCAGTCTTTGAAATGGTGCATAAAAATGTTGCTGGCCTTCAGTTTAGGTGTAGGTCTTCCTTTCTCAGTTGTAGGTCTTCATTTCTCAGTTATTCTCTTTTTTTTCTGCAAAATAGCACCTTAAAAAAGCATTTTAGTAGACTGGCAACCAGGTCTGTAGGCTGTATTTTCTTTTCATTGAATTTCACTTTCGTACTTTGGAAATCCCTGACTAAAAGGGCAGTCTAACGCTGGGGGTAGCACTGGGCACGTCTCTAGACACATAGGGTGTGCTGTCATTGAATGTCAAAATTTGATTGGCTGATGATTCTGTCACTAATGCTCGTAACAAATCAGATGTGACTTCTTTCATCAAAAGGGTAGCACAATCGGTAGTGCTGGCCATAGACTTTTTGTAATGTAGGATATTCCAGGTCAACCTCAACTAAACTAATCACAAGCAATTTGTGAACATTACACAAATGTAAATGATAACTAAATAGTCTTTAAAAGCTTTTTTCACACAATTTTGTTTTTTATAGGGCCAAAAGAGAAGGCCCTGCTGCCCCTGTCAGCCCACCGCTGCTGTCAGACAACATCTCCAAGTTGCTATAAACTGCAGGACCAGTAAGTACAATCTTGAACATGCACAACTGTATCATAAGTTTGGGAAGGTATGGTTTTTTGTGTTTTTGAAAGTCTTTTATGGCAACCACAGTTTAATTTATGAAATGAATACAATTCACTACAATTTAAAATAATAGTTTTCTATTTGAATATATTTAGAGAAGTCATTTATTCCTGTGATGGTAAAGCTGTATTTTCAGCATCATTACTCCAGTCTTCAGTGTCACATGATCTTCAGAAATCATTATTATATTCTTATTTGCTTCTGAAGAAACATTTCTGACTATTATCAGTGTTGAAAACCGTTGTGTTCCTTCACTTTTTCAGGATTCTTTGATGAATAAAGTTTTAAAACAGTACAGTGTTTGAAACAGAAATGTCTGTTTTAACTTTTGATAATTGATAAGACAGTGATAATAATTGAAAATGTTTATTGAGCAGCAAATTAGAATGATTTCTGAAGGATCATGTGACACTGAAGACTGGAGTAATAAAAATTAGCTTAGATCACAGAAATAAATTACATTTCACAATATATTCACGTAGAAAACTGTTGTTAAATTGTAATATTTCACAATATTACATTTTTTTTTACTTGCTTTTGATCAAATAAAGGCAGCCTTGTTGAGCAGAAGAGACTTTTCTCAAAGACGTAAAAAGAAAATCGTACTGACCCCAAACTTTTAACGGTAGTATAAATTACAAATATAATGTTCCACCTACTGAAATGTATATTCCATTCTAAAGAGATGCCTGTTGCACAAATATTACATTTACAGGGATCACGTGAAACACTTCATCAATAAACTGATTTTTGAGAGCATTAGTGGCAGTGTGTCGATTTTTGTTTATTGATTGGTTAATTGGAAGTGGATGTGTGTTTATTAAACCTACTTGTGATTAAATCAGATATATACATAGCAAAATAAGCTCAGATTGAGGCAGCAGCATCTATGGTGCATGCATGGCCTGTAGTGAGGTCACTAAATTCTAACACCAATAATTTATCAAAGTCCACTAAAGGAAGCAAAACCTATTGGTATTTTACTTTGAAAATAGCCTTCCTAATAATATTTGGGGCTCGGACACACTTTTTTGTTGTTGTTTAAATTAAATTAAAATACATAGTTTAGTATTCACACAACACATCTAATAACCATGCACTCCAGTTATATGTGATTAAATAAATAATATTTTGTCTGAAATAATATGAACAGCAGCAGCTATTCTAAACTTTCTCCTTTTTATTTCCTGTTTCTATCTCAGGATCGCCATCCCAAGGTTTCTAGAGATTACAGCAGCTCCAGACTGAATCCAAACTCACTTTTGAAGACTTCAGATGACACCAACGCTCACAAAGACTACAGACTACAACTGTACATGAACACACAAAACATTGGACACACAAAACAAATATTATCCTTATTTTGCCTATAAGGGTAAATTTGATGATTTTCAAACTGCTTTATTGTAACGTCTCTTATATCTGTAAATGAACATTATTTACTCTCTTGAGTTATGTGGACCTACATGTCCCCTTTTATTTGTAAGCATCACTCTAAAAATGTTGAAAGATAATGTTAATGTTAACTGAATACAAAACTAGAGACTTGTTTAGTAAGATTTTATCAGAAAATATTTTTGAACTTTTATCATGCAATTTAAAACATTTTAATTGCTTAATTAGTATTGTTTGCCTGGTTTTATTTTGTGTTTATGTAACTCTTTTTAAAAAGTTCTTGGCATAAAGTTCGCATGCGATGCTGACAGCACTGAACACATGACTTTTTATTATGAACTAGATTGTCTTCCCAGTGAGTCATCTCTGGCTTTTTAAACTGTAACCTTGAAACATGCATTTCCTGTAAACCTACTTTGAAATAAGTATTGTCAAAAGGTGCTATACTCATACAACATTTAACTATGCAAGTACTGTAGTAATGGTTATTTTTGTTTTTACTATGGGTTTACTGCAAAAGCTGTAGTAAAATCATGGTGATTGTAGTAAAAGTATGGTTGATTTTGTTTTTTCTATGGTTTTACTGCAAAAGCTGTAGTAAAATCATGGTTAATGTTCAAAAGACTACAAATAATCCCGAATTATCCACTTTTGATCAAAGCATCTGGTAAATGTTATTGTATTTGTACATGTAATATGAAATAAATGAAAATATTAATAAAGTTGCGTCTGTTCTTGAGAGTGGTGTGTATTGTTTTATTATAAACCAGCGGCGGAAGCCGCGGGTGGTCCGTAACGATGAGCAAAACGCCGGTGAACCGCGTCCACGCAGAGCGGCCGGGATGTATCGTCTCAGCATCGGCCGGAGAGCAAATCCGATCAGAGGCCGACGTCGCCGAGACATCTTGCCTATTAGCAAACGCTCCCTGAGCGATATCGTCCCGATGGAATTTTGTAGGTCGGCTCGACATCGGCACAACGTATGTGTGCTGTCTGGGATGCTATCAATGTTTCTCAAACTACGGATAACATTACCACTGTTGGTGCTCTTTCTAGTGATACTCAGTAGGTGTTTGTATTTTAAGTCCTGATTTAATTTTATTTAGACCTGATTTTGTTCTGGTACAATCGTGGGTTAGAGCTGATTGAGACCTACTTTTGTCCTGGTTTAGACCTGGTCTTTCAGTCACAGTTTAATCCTTGTTAATTTGTGATTTTAGGCTTCCTTTAAATTCAATAAAGTGTTACTTTTGCAGTGTTACTTATAATAATGTTCTAACATTATAATAATATTTATAACCATGTTTTCTAGGTTTCTTGCCACTGGGGACTCATTCAGGACCATAGCGTCCAGCTACAGGGTGGGTGTCTCCACGGTGTGCCAGATTGTCCCCCAGGTAGTGACTGCCATCTGGGACTGCCTTGTGGAGGACTACATGGCTGTGCCCACCACTGGTGACTGGAGGTCCATCGCAGAGGGATTCCAGGAGCGGTGGAACTTCCCTTTGTGCTGTGGAGCGGTGGATGGGAAGCATGTGGTGATGAAGGCACCCCCCAACTCAGGATCCCAGTTCCACAATTACAAGGGAACCTTCTCCATTGTTCTCCTTGCAGTTGTGGATGCGAAGTATCGCTTCCGGGTGATCGATGTTGGGGGGTACGGCAGGACCAGTGACGGTGGGATCCTGGCGAACTCCGCCTTTGGGCAGGCTCTGCGGACTGGCACACTTCATCTGCCTCCTGACCAGCCTCTACCTGGTGCTGATGAAAGAGGACCCCAGCCCCATGTCTTTGTGGCTGATGAGGCGTTCCCGCTGCGGAGGAACCTCATGCGGCCTTTCCCTGGACGCACCCTTCCTTTGGAGAGGCGTGTCTTCAATTACCGTCTCTCCAGAGCCCGACTGGTGGTGGAGAATGCCTTTGGCATCCTCTCCTCACAGTGGAGGATGTACCGGCGGCTCATCGAGGTCCACCCTGAAGTTGCGGAGAACTGTGTGAAGGCGACATGTGTTCTCCACAACTTCATGAGGTGTTCGGAGAGGAGAGAGGCACCTGCTGTGAGGGGCGCGGGACAAGCTGGAGAGGAGCCACTGCCAGGTCTGGGTCGGGTTGCAGCAAACTTCTCCTCCAGAGAGGCAGTCCGGGTGAGGGATGTCTTCATGGCACACTTCTCAGCGGAGGGAGCAGTAGCATGGCAGCCGACGGAGTAGTGTTTGAAGTCCTACTGATGACTTCCCCACAACGGCTCTTTTAAGAGCCACCCACAAACCTATAAAGAGCATGACTATCTTAAAAGAGTTTTACATCCATTACTAATATATATATACACACACAAAAAAAATATATATATATATATATATATATGTATGTATGTATATATATTATATTATTATTATTATATAACATTATATTATTGGTTTGTATGTTTTGTTCTGCTTCCTCTGTTTGCAGGTCATGGCTGCACTGTGTCTGGTCTGTCTATCTGTCTGCTCTACTCCTGCTGGCCCAGTTCCAGGCTGTCAGGCGAACAACAACAATGCACATTTAATAATTTTAGACCCTGAGTCATTAGCTTTTTCAAATGGTAGGTTTTCCACATTAGTATATAAGGTAAAATGCTAAAAGCAGGTAAAATGATAAAAAAATTCATAGTTAACATAGCTGAACAAGTTCATTCCTCATTTTATGTATAATTCTATAGGTCTGTGTTCAGGTTATTACTGTAAAATTATGTCATTTATTTTTGTTTTGATGATAAACAGAGCTAGCCTCCAAAATTAATTGACCCTTCCTGTGATTTCTTTGTTTTCCTCACACAACACTGTCCAGACACACTAAAGTATATTGGTTGTCTTAACATTATAATACATGTTTCATATAATCAAGATTTAGATATGGAATAAATAGCATTCAATACAAAATGAATGTGTCATATATTGAAATCAAGTTTTAATGTGATAAAACACTTGATTTGTTGTGCAATAGATCCACACCAGGCATTTGGTCATATTTAAAAATAATTTATTCAGGCCAAACATAAAATAATCTGAATATAAATTTAAAAAAAATACAAGCAATGTACAACCATTTAACTATATAGAGACAGAAAAAAAAGGAGCTCGCTTGGAACGTGGAAGAGCCTCAGGGAACAAAATGAAGGAGAAGAGGAAGGAGGGCATTCTGTGTTTTCTGCAGAGCCTGCTGCCTCATATTTTTTAAAGCCTACTGTGGGCTGTTGGGGTCTGATTGTTCCAAATTTAGCACAACGGTGCTGTTTTCTATCGCTAATTTATAAATTTGAAACTTGATAGTTTCCTTAATATGAGGCTGCATGCTCTGCAGAAAAGGCAGAAGGCTGAGGAGGAAGTGCTCGTCAGCACACTGTGGTGGTAGTGGTGGTGGTGGGGCTGGAGGACGCCTCAAGAGTTGGAGCAGCGTCTGCTCCACCTCCGACGGACCATCACAGGGCCGCCGGGTGCCTCTCCTCCTCTGTTGGCCTGTGAAATCAAAAATACAACACACAGTGCAATGAGAAGACAGAAAGGTGATAATTGAAATAACAAAATTGTCTAGATATTGGGGGAATAATCTGTGCCTATGTGAGTGACATACATAGCCAGTGCTTAAATACAAGGGTGAAATTGTTTTGAACTTGCTTTAACATATTTGACATAATTAAAGTTATACTTCAGACATATAAACATCAGGAAGATAAACATGTAAATGAGCATTAGTTAAAAAGTATGTATGCAGATGGTTGGTGGCACACATTGCAATAGAATTGAGTCTGCATAGACAAATACAATGATTATTAGTAAAGGACTAATTCGCAATTTTTTTGACTATGTGAATGTTAAAGCTATGAGTGGATACTGTACTGATGTTTTCTGCCCATAACATGTTTAAATATGATTTGTACTATTGCCTTCACACACCTGTGGGTACAGCAGCAGGGGGTGAAGAACCAGGGACTGGGGAGACAGGAGAAGCAGCAGGGGATCTCGGATCAGCCTCTTCGTTATCTGTAGGCTCTGCAAAGACAATACTATATGTTAATACAACACATTGGTAACAATGGTCAAAGAGAGATTACATTATACTCTTCATCTTTAAACAATGACAGTATATATGCCTTGTAAATTGGCTTAATTGAAACTCACCTGTTTCCGTATCCCCTGCTTCCGGCTCTCCCTCTCCCTGGTCCCTGGGGTAGTTGTACTCTGTGACCTGGGTCTCGAACCCCCCCATGTTACTGGTGGTCTCCCGTGGGGTGACGAAGGGCTCAAGGAATCCCAGGATCTGTGAGTACTTCCACTTCTTCACTGACCCTGCTGCTGACCCACTCCTCTTCTCCATCTCCTTCCTCTTCACCTTCAGGTAGGTGTCCCTGAGGCTTTTCCATTTTTTCCTGCACACGTCCTCTGAATAAACACATTATCTTGTTAGCGAAAAGTAAATAGTTGTAAAAAACGGCGGGAAGGCCGCGGGTCGATAAACGTGTGACTCAAAAGTGAAATGTGTATTTACAACTTACCAGGTTGCCCAATCTCCTCACTGACACTCTTCCAAGCAAGGTCCTTTTTATTCCTGTCTCTATAGAAATAGGAACTTGTGTCATAAATTTCTGGATGACTGCTAACTGATAATATCAGTCGTTCCTCCATGTTGAATGAATGACTCCGGACGGGCCTGCCACCACAGCTGCAAGCAGGCTCCTGATTGGTTAACGCGGCGCGAATTTACGCCAAAGTTCAAATTTTTCAACTCGGGCGGCAGACGCGAATTCGCGTCAAACGCTAAATGCACAAAAAGCACCTTCGCGCTTAACGCGTGTTTCGCGCGAAACGCCCTATTCGCGCGTCAATTTGCGTCATTCGCGCGAACTAGACGCGCGAATGAGGCGAATTCGCGTCTTCCGCGCCGCGCTTAACGCCCCATTCGCGCCGCGAGACCTCCAGACGCGCGTAAACGCGCCTTTGCATTGACTTAACATTGAAATCATTCGCGCCAGACGCTCTATTCGCGTTTGGTGTGAACACAGCATAACGTTACAGTTGAAGTTGAAAGTGAATACTGTATAGTTTTATCCTGATAAATTACAAATAACTACATCTATGATCTTCTAAAAGCCATATTTGACGATTCCACCTTTGAAATAAGAGAGTATTCTATACTGACCGACCGACACAATATAAACAGAAGTTACATACATTAAGGTTATACATGATATGCACTTCGGTAGTATTTTTCCATATTTATTGATTTATTTATTACCTCAAGCGAAAACTTACCTGTCAACCAATTGTCGCTGGGATTCTCTCTGAGCACGAGCAGAGATGAGCACTTCATCGGCCAGCGGTAGGGAGCCGACTCAGAGCCGACGTTTGATGAGCTGCGAAAACAGAGCATTGACTGAATTATATCTGCTTACGCTTGACCGACACTTATTAGATGTTAGAGGTAATGTGGCCGCCCAGATAGCAAACAGTCATTGAAACTATGCTGAATCAACATCCTGTTGTCAACATTAAGTCATTGAATCAACATCGAACTCTGATGTTGATTCAACATCATTTTGCACCCTGATTTAATATTGAAACAATGTTGAAATTCTGTCCATAGATCAACGGAATTTCAATGCTATTTCAATTATCAGGAATATTGAAACAATGTTGAAATTTCAACTGAACCAAGGATCAACGTGATTTCAATGGAATTTCAATCGTTTTAAAATGTTAATTTTAAATGTAATGCCATAAATTGAATAGCCTGCTTTATCTACAGCCAGGATGTAAAAAATTAATGGAACATTTAAAATCTTGTATAAAACACAGAACACACCACACTATTTAAAATCAAATTCATGTTTATTAGCTTCTCTACTCTTTATTTACATTTCATTGTCATCTGATGCCTGCATAAGTTGTCGTCCAGTCCCTCCTGCCCAGTCTGGCGAGTAGCGCAGCCACTTTTGGGTGAAAATTGGGTGATGGTAGCTGTCCCCATCTGCTGAGTAAGAGCATCTAAAACAGAAAATAAAATCACAATGCAAAACAAATATAGCATTTAAGTTAAACAGAACATATATTTGAACAAATTCAGTAGCCTAGGCCTATGATTTTTCAATGATCAGATAAGGCAATAAGTCCTCGTGTTGTAGGCTAGATCATATTTCCCCTATATTCAAAGCACTTTTCAAAACTGCCTGTTCATGGATGTATTCGAATTAAAGGGAGGCAAAAAGGATTAGCTTGCAGTGACCTCTTTCATAAGGAAAATGTATGAGGCCAATTGACTCAAAAATGTTTATGTTTATTATTTTATTGGTTCAGAAGTAGTTGTTAACTCCACAAATTTAATATAAATAACTGGATACTTATTAAATAGTTAATGTAGATTAGAGTTACCATAGACAAAAGATGTTTTGACAAAATAATCATAGACAAAAACCATTGCATTCAGTTTTTGACGAGGTTTTGGGCTGGAAAACCAATTGCAAGTGGTGCAAGTTGTTTGCAGAAATAAAATAAAATGAAATCAAAAATGTTGTTTTGCTTACTTGGTGTGCAATAGTGATCTGTAAAAGAACAGAAAAGAAAAAAATATCTGTTAAAAACAGCAATTAAAATTCACAATCATACAGGGTGACTGTACTTTATACATATGTACTCCGGTAACCAATCTGTTATTAAAAATTTAAAAATAAAGAATATAAACGACATAATATACAAATTAAATATACAGTGGTTTATTCTTTTCAGCTACAGTTGATGTAATAGTAGCATTCAAGAAATAAATGTAAAATATAAAAAGCGAAATACACTTTAATGTAGGCATATAAAATATACAATTCTCATTAAAGCTAATGAATTACGCCCCATTAACTGGACTCCCCCGGCCTCTCAGATCACCATAAATGTTAAAGGGATTTGAATGCTAAAATATGCTATTTTTTATGCTGCACTTTCTTCCTAAAGTGAATATCAAGCTACAATATATCTGTTTGTCAGCTCAAAAGTTTCAGTGGTAGAACTTTTGCCTGGCGTGTCAGAGGTCCGGGTTTGGGTATTAAAATGAAGTACAATAGTTGTGCAAGTACAATGCTGTATCACTTGCGACGCAAACATCCAAAAGCAAATGAAAGCCGATGAGTACAACTGATGAGTAGTTTACACTTTAGATTAGGGGGTGCAGAAAGCTTAGTAAATTATTTATAATGTTTATTGAGATAATAGTACAATGTTGACATTTCAATGATTTATAAGTGATTAATAATATATTAACTAGTAACTATTAACCATTAAGGATTTTGTTTGATTCAGTTGTTTACTGAAGGCCCTGACTGAAACCCCAGGGTACTCAGGGTACTTACTGTCTGACAGGAGGTTCACTCAGACTCTGCTCATCATCACTGAAGAGTCCAGGAACAAAACAAGCCATCTGACACAGAGACAACAATATTTACTCTGCAGTTCCAGGTTCATTAGAAGGAAACAAGATAGAGCAGAGGTAAAATGCAGATAAAAGACAGAATAATATATATAACAACAATAATAACATATGTAATATACAAATTCTACTACTAATAATATAATCTTAAAATAACAGAATCTATATTTTTAATTTTAGGATGAGTGTGACTTACGTTTTGATGTCAGGGACTTCTTAAATTTGGCGAAATATATTCTGAAAAAGGCATATTAATGTATTTCATGAGCTTCTTTCATGAGCTTCTTTTCATGAGTTCACCTGTATTTCTAAGTCAGTATCTCCCTTCAGCCACATTTCTGAAGGGAGATACTGACTTAGAAATACAGATTTACTGAAGAAGCTCATGAAATACATTAATATGCCTTTTTCAGAATATATTTCACCAATTTTCTTTTCAAAAATCTTGGAGTTTCACTTTGTTCTGTATAGTTTCTTTCTGTCCACCTGAAATCACAGAACAATTTGTATTAATATCTGTTTATCATGAAATATCAAAACTCATGTGAACTTGTTTTCAGCCGATTAACGTTACACTCTCAGTGTAAGTGACGTCATCGATTCAGTAAATCAGCCTTTTCTAAAAAAAAAAAAAAAACACTGACAAATCACCAGCAAAACATTCAGAGCCATCAAAATATCTCATACACACACGACGATTTGATGAAAAGCCCAGAGTTTCATCAAAAAGAGCTCAAAATTAGCCTAACATTACCTGAAAACTGCTAAGATAGATGCTAACGGACTTTTTCGAAGACACTAAACCATTTCTATAAAATAAATTTAATTGAAATGTCAATAACAAGTAAGAAACGTGTCAGAAACATTTGTATATCATATTTGTGTGATTTTAGCGACTAAACTTACCTAAAACAGCGTAAACCGCAGCGAGAGACGGAGATTACTGCTTGCCAGTAACGTTTTTTGTGTTGACGCCCCGTTTCCATGGCAACTCTGCTCCTCGCGCAGAACTCACCGCACACACAGCATTCACACAAACAAACATCTAGAGTTAAAACATTACATTTATAATGTACAGCCTCATTCAATAATCACTCACTATAGTAAGATTAATATAGTAGAATATAGTAGATTCTTTCTGGCAGCCTGTAAAAGAGTGAAAAACACGACGATAAAGCAGTCAGGACTTCTCTTTAATAAACTGCTTTTACATTTTCCCTCCGAGAAACTGCTGGACACGAAAGGCTTTAATATTAATTTACCGTGACCGTTGTCTAAACAAGTTAACGGTAACATTATTTGAAAATGAGCCAGTCTCTTCAGCTGCCCACAGACTGTATAAAAACACACCGTGTGCCTGTGCTGTCTGGGTTCATATCGAACATTAAGCAAGCTTACCTGTACTTGTGCCAAGGGTCCAGAAATGAGCTGTGTCCGGTGCAGTACGTTGGGTATACCACCCGTTGATCTCCCGGTCAACCAAAAATCGATGGATTTTCAATCATATTTCCCGGTCAACTATATTTCGATGCATTTTCTATCATATTTCCCGGTCAACTATATTTTGATGACTTTTCAACAACCGCATCGTTTCTCTGTCCACTATAAATCAATTACTTTTCAACACATTCAGGGATCACCCGGTAACCAAATATCAATGCTTAATCAATCATAAAGATAACTATGGATCAATGTTGTTCCAATATTGTTGCCATCAACATTAATAACATCAGGTTTTCATCGATATGATAATGGTGATTCAACATTTATTTTGCATTGAAATTTCAATATCAACCATAATGATGATTCAGATGGAAAAACAATGTTTATTCAATGTTGGCTTGCTGTCTGGGCGATGTTTGGCACTTGGGCCGACGTCGGCCAGACGTACGTGTGCTGTCTGGGATATATATAAAAGCAATACCCACCAATTGAATGCTCTCCCTTCTTTCCTCAATTGTTTGGCAATTTGTCTGTTAAATTCTCCCACTTCACTGAAATAGTTATCAGAGAACAATCACTGTTGTGCCAACATAAATATCAGTAACAAAAGGGTGCACTGGGCATTGTGTGTCGTAGGCCTGCAGAGTAGGCTAAATTGTTTTTTGAACCGCCAAACTACTCATTCATTATTGCAAAACAATGCCAAAACGACAGGCTAATTTGTAGTGCAAACAGGCAGTTGAATTATGAAAGGTATTTTATACTTAACCTATAAGGTAAAACAATGATTAAAGAGCCACACAGATGGGAAATCAAAAATTACCTGTATTACAGTGTATGATGTAGTTGTCCATCAGTGTAAACAATGTGCAAAGTAATTAAACCAAAAAGTACACGATTTATAAAGTTATTGGCTTCTAAAGTAAGGAGTCGACTCTGAATCGCTGAAACGAGTCGTTATAGATTTCAAATCTTTTACCCATCTCTATGTACGTCACTAGGAACACTTTGCATAATAATCTCCGCCTACCGTCTTGGGAGAAACGGAACTCTGAATAAAAAAGCCCTTAAGCTGTCCTCTATGTTGGAATTATTTAATTTAATTTAAAAGCCCATTTTGTAGTATTGTTTTCTTGTTTTTTTTTTAAGTGTGTTTGTTGTTATAAGTTTGGTTATGCCCAACCAAGTCTGAATAATTGTGGATATTTTTGGAAATGTGTTAATGTACTACCTTGTTTGGTTGTAATGTTGTTGCAATTAAAAAAAAAAAAAAAAAAAAACACTTCTCCACCGTTCTGGTCTTTCTACCTCTCGTCGCTTCGCTCCAGTCCAGCGGGAGGCGCTAAACACAAACGATTGTTTGACAAACATCATTAAACCTCAGAGGAAGAAGTTAAGTTTCACCGCGCTCTCTGTTGTTGTTATGTCGGTGTGCTGCCTTCATACAAACAGTTAGACAAGTTTCTATAGCGAGAAAAAACAGATTTTGAATCAGTTCAGTAAATACCTGTAATATCCTCACATTCGTGAGTTTTGAAGCGAGCAGGAATATCTGGAAGAGTATCAGCTGAACTTAGATCTGCTGCTGTGAAAATTATGTTTATTAAAGAAGAAACAGAAGAGAACACGAGTGAACCAGAAACCTGGAGAATAAAACAAGAGGAACCAGAAACCTGGAGAACAAAACAAGAGGAACCAGAAACTTGCAGAATAAAACAAGAGGAACCAGAAACCTGTAGAATAAAACAAGAGGAACCAGAAACCTGGAGATTAAAACACGAGGAACCAGAAACCTGGAGAATAAAACAAGAGGAACCAGAAACATGCAGAATAAAAAAAGAGGAACAAGGAGGTTGGTGTTTATTCGTATTTATTTTACTTTTTTAAATTATTTTTTTGTTCTTCATTCATCTTTAATGACTGTTTGTGATAACGTTACATAAAGCTTAAATATTTTTTTTTACTTATCGGGTGCTTATTTGGGGCCCTGGAGAATTTCTGTGGAGACATTTGTGGCTGTTTTTATATAAAGTCTAGGTGTAGACTGCGGCACTCAAGACTTACCCATGGGTTTTTCTTAATAGGCGAAGTTCCTCCTTTATGTCTTTCATATAAAGTTCCTTTGACTATTTTGTACCATTCAATGTTATTGAACCACTTTTTGTGCAGTATGAATAAAGGGGGATACATTAAAGTTCTTGTAGTATCCTTTAATAAAATATAAATAATATACAAACAAAAGTATAATCTAAAAAACCATGTCTTGTGCATTATAAAAAATATAATACAGTTGGTTTGATACCTTTATCTCAAACTGTGTCAGTTTAATTGAAGTGAGGATATTATATAAAACAGTTGATTCAATAATGTATATAAAAACAACAAAGGCATCATCTGAAAAACAATGCCTTGTGCATTATATTGAATAATATTCTGTATATTTTACAGTTGGTTTGATCAAACGATGTTGTCCTTTAATGTATTTATATTATTGCATACATTAAAAGTTGTAAAATTATTTTAAAACAAGAACAAGAGAGAAACAGACAAATATTACCTAATACCTAATTAATGCAGCCTAAAAATCCTTTAACGGATTTGGATATTAAAAGCATATTAGTATGTTATGTGTAAGCCAGGTTAAAGAGATGGGTCTTTAATCTAGATTTAAACTGCAAGAGTGTGTCTGCCTCCCGAACAATGTTAGGTAGGTTATTCCAGAGTTTAGGCGCCAAACAGGAAAAGGACCTGCACTTGTGATCGATATGATACATCTTTATTCACTGCTACGAACTGATGGCGGTCATTAGGGGTGTGACGGTTAGTATATAACCGTGAGACCGGCGGTTATAGTTGAACACCGTCATTCGAACTCTATAACCGCCAAAACCGTGTCATTAAAATATTTTTTACAAACATTTTTTCATCAAAAATTATTTTCATTTTTTAGATCGGATCATAAGATGCGCAATATATCGGGAGACATGGTTTTTACCACTTCATTAAATTTTGCTTTGTAGAAAACCTTTCTTAAAAACGAATTTCGTTTTGAACAAGGTTTATCTTAATTTTAATAAAATGTTTCATAAACCAATTGCATGTATTTTAATAAATAAAAAGCAAATATAGCAGACAATGATAACCGTGAAATGGAAGCACCAGCGAACCGCGTTCACTTGCACTACACTGTGAACTAGAGCGCATCTCATCATAAATGAAACTCAGCGTAGGCTTATGCCTCATACATTAGCATTAAATATCTTTGCTGCATCCTTTCTAGAACAGACAATGGCCTTTTTTTTTTTTTTTTTTGCGGCTCGCATCAGCAAAGCATTGCATCCATAGACCGCAAAACAATCAGCGGATGGCGGGCGGGTGAGGCTTTGAAATTTGCTAAAAAAAACTTTGCCGCGGATAATGAGTTTTTATGACTCACGTTATAACCGTCATCACCAATTCTGAAACCGGCACACCCCTAGCGGTCATATAAGTACGATTTAAACCATGCTAATGCACTTCCACTGATGCCAACAAAGTGTTCAAGTCTATGCAAAAGAATGTGTGGAAGATTTTTATTGGTGGGATTTTGCTCTATTAAGTGTGATCAGGATGAATCTAGTCACATATATGCATACGTGTCTTATTCCATTATAATCATATAGCCTTTGTGTGAAAGGAATGTGCCTATGTCTGCAAAAAACATCCTGACCACCACAGATAGGAAACTCTTTTCTTTACCATAGCAAGTCTCAGGAAACATCTGAAAAAACATGCAATGGGCCTCTTTTCTTTACCATAGCTTCTCCCTAGGGAGGTATCAAAATTGCAAGCATAAGGAAAAGTCTGACTTTTTGGAAACGCCCTGTATAGGGTATATAATGAGATGCTACATAGCATTCGGGAGATCTTCTCACAGAGGATCTCGGCTTTGCTTCTCTTTGAAATAAAGTCTATCTTCTGGAAACAAAACCCAGAGACTGCGTGATTCCTCAGATGCATGGCAGACAAAAATACACTACAAATGCTGTGGTCAATTGTGTCAAACGCAGCACTAAGATCCAATAAAACTAATAGAGAGAAACACCCACGATCAGATGATAAGAGCAGACCATTTGTAACTCGAAGGATAGCAGTCTCAGTACTATGATACGGTCTAAATCCTGACTGGAAATCCTCACATATATCATTTTTCTCTAAGAAGGAATATAATTGTGAGGATACCACCTTTTCTAGTATCTTGAACAGAAAAGGGAGATTCGAGGTCCATAATTAACTAGTTATTTGGGGTCAAGTTGTGGTTTTTTGATGAGAGGCTTAATAACAGCCAGTTTGAAAGTTTTGGGGACATATCCTAATGACAATGAGGAATTAATAATAGTCAAAAGAGGACCTATGACTTCCTCTGGAGGACCTATGACCACCTCTTTTAGGAGCTTAGATGTTATAGGGTCTAACATACATGTTGTTGGTTTAGATGAATTTAACAAGTTTATACAATTCTTCCTCTCCTATAGTAGAGAATGAGTGGAACTGTTCCTCAGGGGGTCTATAGTGGACTGTCTGATGTGATAATGTAGCTGACAGCTGAATGGTTGTAATTTTATCTCTAATAGTATCGATTTTAGAAGTAAAGTAGTTCATAAAGTCATTACTGCTGTGGTGTTGGGAAATGTCAACACCTGAGGCTTTATTTTTCGTTAATTTAGCCACTGTATTGAATAAATATCTGGGGTTATGTTTGTTTTCTTCTAAAAGAGAAGAAAAGTAATCAGATCTAGTAGTTTTTAATACATTTCTGTAGGATATGTTACTTTCCCACCATGCAATACGAAATACCTCTAGTTTTGCTTTCCTCCAGCTGCGCTCCATTTTTCGGGCTGCTCTCTTTAGGGTGCGAGTATGCTCATTATACCATGGTGTCAAACTGTTTTCCTTAACCTTCCTTAAGCGTAAAGGAGCAACTGTATTTAAAGTGCTAGAAAAGAGAGAGTCCATAGTTTCTGTTACATCATCAAGTTGTTCTGAGGTTTTGGATATGCTAAGGAATTTGGATACATCAGGAAGATAACTTAAAAAGCAGTCTTTTGTGGTAGAAGTGATGGTTCTTCGATACTTGTAACAAGAAGTAGAATTTACAATTTTGGCTATATGAAGTTTGCACAGAACTAAATAATGATCTGAGATATCATCACTTGGCTGAATAATTTCAACACTATCAACATCAATTCCATGTGACAGTATTAAATCTAGAGTATGATTTCGACAATGAGTAGGTCCTGAAACATGTTGTCTAACACCAATAGAGTTCAGAATGTCTATAAATGCTGAACCCAATGCATCTTTTTCATTATCGACATGGATATTAAAATCACCAACTATTAAAACTTTATCTGCAGCCAGAACTAACTCGGATGTAAAATCACCAAGCTCGTCCAATTGTCTATGAAACCTATGTTATGCTGTGGGCACCACTTAGACATCCAGCCATTGAGTGATGACAATCTGCTATGCATCTCATCACCACGGTAAGCAGGGAGGGGACCAGAGCATATTACAGTGTCTGATATCGTGCTTGCAAGTTCACACACCTCTTTAAAGTTATTTTTAGTGATCTCCGACTGGCGAAGACGAACATCATTAGCGCGGCATGAATAACAATCTTACTGTATTTACGTTTAGCATTTGCCAGCACTTTTAAATTTGCCAAGATGTCAGGTCTGTAAAGTGTCTGGTCTGTAAAAGTAAAGTGTCCCGGTCATGTATAATGCGTAGATTCCTGTTGAATCCTTTTAGGAGTGAAACCGTCGTCATTTCCTGAGTGGAGTGCCCTCTATTGGAGTTTATGGTCACTCCATGATCGTGACGATATATATATATATATATAGATATATATATATATATATATATATATATATATATATATATATATATATATATATATATATATATATATATATATATCTATATATAGATATATAGATCTATATATAGATATGTATATAAAGATATATATATATATATATATATATATATATATATATATATATATATATATATCAGGGGTGTAACGATACGCGTATTCGTATTGAACCGTTCGCATTACGCATTATGTACCGAACGGTTCGTTGGACTAATTAATTATATTTGGAAAATAAATAAAAAATTGTGAAATATAATGATATGCGTTCAACAAGGTAGCCCAATAACTCAAACGACATAACAGGCAATGCCCCTGACACCCCCGAAGGAGAAAAAAATACACCAACTTATATGTTTATGTTAGGCTACTCAGTCAGGCGCTCGCTCACTCAGTACGCGCTGAGTGAGCGAGCAGTTCATGCACGGTACGCGGTGGCCAATGCATTTAACAGACCAGAAATAGAAGATCCTCCAATAACCAACAGGTCTGGGGTTTGGGTGCACTTTACCAATCAATCGGGCATCCAAACAAGCACGGAAATCAAAATGGACTAGTACTGTACTGTGTCGGAATTTCCTGAGCAGTACGATACAATTAACAGGCCCGCACGTTATTCGATAGAAGAACTGTTATAAATAGAACGTATGCACGGGCAGTTTTGAAAACTCCACCTACTTTGCTCTTGGCATAGTGCAGCGCAAATCGCATTGTATCTGAAGGGCAATGCTGAGCCCAGGGTCCAGCGCCACACATACCGCGTCCTGTGTGAAAGACCCTTTAGCCATTTTGAAATGAGCCTTCAGCGCGTACTGAGTGAGCGAGCGCATTAATCTGTAAAGGAAAACACAGGTTTTAAGAACATGCGTAATTGAGCCCCGTTACAATATTCCTTCACGAGCCCATTTCAGCCAGACCGTGATTCCTGCTTTGTTCCAAAAAACATAAGCCTTATAGAAAACCAATTGAGTCAAAACACACTCAATATAAAGAGTTATAGAGCTCCATATAAAAAGTTACATCTTTGCATTTGTTCATAACTACTACAACAATACAACATTTTAATTTTTTTTATATAAGGAGCTGTTTTTGTTTTATACAGTATGCTGCTAAGAAAACACCATAGAAGATGGCTAAAGAATAGCTCCATCATTGTTCAATGTAAAAATAAAAAAAATAGTTTGTTAGTTTTAAGAAAACATTTTTTAAAAATCAAGGAAATTTATCTGGCAATTTTTTCATTTTGCTGTATCTAAAACGTACCGAACCGAACCGTGACACCAGTGAATCGTATCGAACCGAACCGTGAATTTTGTGAACCGTTACACCCCTAATATATATATATATGATCAAGATCGACTGATCAAGTCAGACATTCTACAGCCATAATTAGTGATGTTAATACACAGGGAAAATGTGTAACTAATGCTTCGCAAAATACAAACGGGGTAAATAATGTATTTATGTTTTGATTCAAATAGTTAAAATTAAATGTCATCGAAACCCTAACAATACACATTTTTTACAATAGTGCTCTCGTTATAAAGTTAGCCTATATGACAGTAGTTATTAATGTTTTGTTTTTCTGTTTTGAGCTGCGCACACTGAAGATGACCAGTAGAGTGAACATTTGATAGCAGGTTTTTGATCAATGGGATTAAACTCATAATTGAATGTAGAATACGCTTTATTTATACTACATAATGTTAATATTAGGACTAATATGCTTGCTATCTGCAAAAAGAGCCCAAATGCAAATGAACGTGTCTGTGCGGCTCTGAATGTGAACTCCTTTTGTGGATGCGTTCTTCACAAAACAATGTGCAGAAACACGGCAGCTAAACTCTAAAAATACACAGCGTTTTATTATAATGGTGTTCTCATTATAACAGTATGGGTGTGACAGTCCAGTCATAGTTATGTTGGCTTGGCAACAATAAACTTATTTTTATCTTTATTTTCTTTTTCTTTATTATTATTCTTCTGGGAAAAAAATTCTAAACGCTACTCCTCCTAGGGCTTTAAAGCCACAAGCCCCAAACTCGGCAGACACCTGCGGGATAGAGGGGTGGTGTGTGCTATATCTTTTCAGAGTGATCAGACTTAAAGTTTTTTTTTTATTAATTTTTAAATGTAAAAATTCATTAACAATAGACTTACATTGTCTGAGAAAAATTGCGCCCCTACAGTTGCAATGAGATTTAGGGGAAAGAGAGCAGTCAGACGAGAGAAGAATCGCTGCTGCTCAGCTCAGGCTGTGTACACGGAGCCGACAACAAGCGAATTCATTCTTATTTAAGACCTTTTAAAAACGCGATTGCACGCAATCCACATGTTAGAACACACCAAGAGCTAAATTCAGATGTTTCTGAACTGTTTAAAGTAATAACATGATATATTCGCGGCAGCCAACTGCTCGCGAGCTGGCGATGTATTTCTCTGAACACTTGAAGTACACATTTACAGCCTTTCACGTTAAAACACTGGAGCGAAACGGCACAAAACAATTAGAATAATATATTATATGGTTTTAAAGTAGTGTAAGGGAAACAGGTCAATTTAGCTCAAAGGGAATCATTTAAGATTTTAAAGGGAATTTGAACAGAATCACTGTTTCACGGCTGGTCAGTGAACGAGCCGTTTAACATCAAATCTGCGCTGGATACTAATATCCAAACTATAGTGAAACACTATCAATTAGCACAGTAACAAGATCGGCAGTTTAAGACATTAACTTGTAAGCACAAAACACAAGATACTTCTCTTTTCAATATGAATAAGGCTTTATTAGATAAATCTAAGACATATAAACTAATCTAACACATAAACGCACGTGCACACACACATTCACACAAGTTGCAGGAAGATGGAAAGTTAGGGAAAGATTAGTTTAAGAGAATGGAAATATGGAATCCCAAGTTCACAGCAATACGTTAAATTGCATAGACATGAACAACCATCAATCACGTAATTAGCCCTCGCATTGAGTTCCTCAGTGAGGTTAAAATTATATTAGATACACCAGCAAAGGTCACAGTCTGGAGGTAATGTTACTTGCGTCTCCTGTGTAAGAAGGAGCCTCGGTGAAAGGGCTATCCCGAGGTTGTTGATTGGCTGGAAGTTCAGTCGCTGAAGTGACGTCTTAGGAGGCCCGTGGTTGTTGGGCGTTGGCTGAAGGTGCAGAGTTGTGTGGCTGGTTGGAGTTGAAACGCGCAGACGAGGTCGACGTTACAAAACTTAACTCAGAACACGAAACTCTCAAACGGAAAAGAAAAGAAATAAAGTTTGACGAGACTAGGTTGTGTTCCTTCTCATTGTGACTAAGTAGCAGCAGGCGTGTGCAGGCTGAAGTATGCTGGAACCGCACTCACAGAACAGTGATGGTTAAACAGCATGGCTAGAAGCTAAAGCTAGGTAGCAAAGCTAAAAGCTAAGAGCAGGCTAAAATGACTAATAGCAGCAGCATAGCTAGGGACTACAGGCAGACTAAAAAGCAAGATTTCATGGTGTCCAAAGTATTTAAAGAGGCCTGTTGGCCACGCCTCAAATATTGTCTTGACCAATCAGATATTGTCTTGGCTCGGGGGTATCGTAAATCATTTGTTTATCTTACCAAGCATGTGGTCCGAATGTTCCTGCTCTGGCAGGGTCTAATTTTCGACATGATTCCTATAACACGATTATGATATATTTTACAAATAAATGATTGTCAGGACAATATCAAGCAAGAAAATACAATCACACACATATCAAACACTACTGTGTACCCTTCAGCTATACCATAGTTATTTAAAAAAACATACACAATAAGTGATTATAACATGATAGTCAAATGTGTGGGTTACACATAAATGAATATAGAGTGATGCGATGGACTGATTCATTTATGAGTCTTTTTGAGTTCATTCTGGTCCATAGATATGTACAAAAGCAGTTTCTTTGGCATTCTCTGGCAAAGGACTTTTCTGTGAAGATAGAGGTTTAAAGCCCTTCCCCCTTAGGAATTTCAGTCTGGTTCTGCTAGGTGGGGGGGGGGGGGGACTCTCATGTAAGTGTGCAGTACTCTCATGGGTTTTCATGTGATGTCCAGCGTTGCATTTCAATTATGAACAACATAATTTGACAATCTCTTCTTCGAATTGAAATTGTAAATAATTGCTCTAGTGGTGTTAATGTTCAAAGCTGTTGTGTGAACAAGTTGGTCATCTTGCTTGGTTCTTGTGGCACTCAAACTGATTTACGACTTCCTGAGGAATTCAGCTCTCGTGTTTCAATGCATACAGCTTTGATAGACTCTTTAATTTGTCTGGTTCGACTCATTTCTGTTACATATATCCCCCTTTCGATCGGCGAGGTGTTTAGGTGAAGACATCGTCGATCCCTGGAGAAACAAAGGCAGAAGAAGCAGACAAACACAGCAAACAGCAAGACAACACCTCCATGACAGTTACTGTACTGGTGCAGGCATCAGGTTATTTAGGTACACGTGGTTAAGTTCAATTAGTCAATGTAGTTTAGCACATTGAGGATAGTTTAGATCGTCTAGGAAATTGTTGTTTTACTTTGATTCATCAATCAAATTTGTGGTTAACTTTGTTTGGTTCTTCTAGGTTGTCTTACTTTACACGTTTACCATTAGTTTTCTAGTAATTTCATTTTCAATTCAATGAATTGACCGATCACGCATGGAGCTCTCTGGCTTCCATTCAGTTTAGAGTGGCTGGCGGATATTAGGTGTTGTGAGTCAATCCTAATATCAGACCTTCGACCCTCGCAGGGTGTCTAGGCGTTTCACCTACTCAGGAAAGAGGGGAAGGAGAAAGATAGGTAAAAGAAGAACAAACAAAACTGCTGTGGGTTTTCCTAGCATGGGTTACAACTACTATTGAGCTAGGATGTCAGGTGCAGCTAGCTAGTGTGTCATGAACCTTAACTTAGTGTCAGGTGTTCTACTTATTGTGAGGATGGCTGCACGTTTCTTCATGGTGGGTATGTGTAACTTTGTTACAATAAAAGTTGGATATTCTACCTGTGGGAAAAATATGTTTGTTGAATGTGTTATCAGTAGATGTGTTTACCTCTGGGTGTAGGTAATGTTGTATGTGTTACTGGTGTAGTGCATGTGTGGTCAGATCTGTTCAAGTCTGTGTTGTCTCCCCCTTTTTCTAGCATGTCACTGAAGACTGGCTCTCTGCATCCTTGGCTTGGATGAGGGCGTGTCCATGGTCTAATGAGGGTCAGTCCAGCAAGGCAGGAAGTTCTTTGGCAGACAATCGGAGGCAGTTTGGCATGGCTGTGTGAAGCTGGGTTGCAAAACTTTGTCTCCTATGTTGCATTCTTCTTGTGATGCCTTCTGGCTGTAGCAGACTTTCTGACCTTCTGTGCTCTGGTGGTTGCTGTTGCACAGACATGGAATGTGGTACTTGGAGTTGGAGTTAATTTGACAGTTTGTTAATGACTGAGGTGATGTCCTTTAGTACCTCAGATTTTTCATCAACAGTTGGCCGTGAAAGACTTGTTCGTTCTGGGTTGTTGTTGAACAGGTGCTTGTCATCTCTGATGTGGTGCAACAGGTGATCACCGGCCTTCCGTTCTGTCGCTGGTCACAGCGAGCACGACTCAACTTTGTGGTCATATGCATGTAAATGGTCTTGAAGGAACTCTCTCAGTTGTTCCATGACTTGTTCCGCGTCTTCTAATGGTAAGCGGTTATGTTTTTGTGCATACTCAGCACTGTGCATGTCTGAGTGGTGCTGAGGTGGGGTTTTTTGTCGCTTACCCACACGAGTTGCTCTTGGATGAGTCAGCTGATTACCTTTGGATATCTGGTTAGGTTTCCAGATGTTCTTATCCTTTTGGTTTCTTGAGAAGCCTGGCTGGTCCCATGGATTTTTCCAGCAGTTGGGCTGAAAGCGGTCGTGGATATGGGTGTTACGCTCTCTGTGCTCTTGTTGGAAGACTCTGGTGTTGTGATGCCACTGGATATCGTCCAGTGCAAGGCTTGAGTCTTTGTTGACAAAGTTCACGAGTGTGGAGGTTCTGTTACCTTTCTTTGAGGCCAACTTCTGCTTGTTATAGGCCTTCTGTGTTAGGTCACGCAACTGTTGGATGGTCATGGAGTTCGGACAGGCCATGACACCTAGATGGTGACTGACTCCAGGGTGCAGATTCTTTAGGAAGAGGGTTTTGAAGTTCACATCCTCTTCAAGGTCAGGGTTGTTGTGTGCACCAAAGTAGGCTTGTCGGATTCAGTTGTAGTAAGCTTGTGGAGTCTCTTGACGACCTTGTTTGGTTTCCAAGGCAGTTAACAGTCCATGTTCAGACTCTGGGTCTGTAAACTCTTTAATCAGGACCTCACGAAGTCGCTGGTAGTTTGACTTGGTTTGACTGGGCTGTCGATCTAGAAAGTTTCGTACCTTGGAACTGGACGTGGCTCTAAGGAGGTATAACCAGTCTCTGTCAGTCACATGAGGTCTCACTTCCAGGTGAAATTCGATATCTCGCAGATAAGCTTGGATGTCGGGGCTCTCTGTGGAGTTCGGGTTGAACCTGCTGATGTTTTCAGACAGCTTGTTGAGGTCTTTGATGGTCATCCCGTGTGCAGCTTCAAGGTCTTGGACGGGAGGTTTTCTTTCGTTGGCAGGAAAGGGTTGTGTGGCGAAGGCAGGTGAGGTTTTGGGTTGTGGCCCTTCGCTCCTTTCGTCATATGCCAGTTCTTGGACGTGGGACTCTGCTCTGCTCAGCAGTGATGAGGCTAAGAGAGGTTTCTCTTTCTTTGGCTCTTGTTTGTGCTTGTAAGCATTTTGGAGTTCTTTTCTGACCATGTAGAGCTCATCGTTGGTATCGTCTAGTTGTTGGGTCAGATTGTCCGTTTCAGTTCTGTACCTTTCGAGGTGGTCTTTCAAAGCACTGATTTCAGAATTCTTGTTTCTGATGTCTAGCTTGGCTTTCTCTAGTAGCTGTTCGGCATACTGGAGTCTGTTTACCAGGTCTTTCTGAGCAGCCGTTGTATGTTGCTGGTCGAGCTGAGCTGCTGCCAGGGCTGCTTGGAGCTTCATAACTTGTTCCGTTGTTTCCTGCTCCCTCTCGCTGGGTGCTTTGAGTTGATCTTGAACTTTCACTTCCAGCTTGTCTATGCGATGTTGAGCACGTGTCAGCTCCTCTTGAAGGTGGGTGATGTGCTTGTCGCTCAGTTTCAGCTGGGTTGTGAAGGCATAGCTTAGTGAGCTCGTGATCTTGACTAGCTCCTCGTGGTTGTTGTTCTGGCTTGAATCTTGTGTCAGGAATCTTCTCAGGATTAGGATTATTATTAAAAATAATAACAGTTCAAATGTCTTTGGAGTGAGGCTGTCTGTCATGCCTCTCAGCCAAATGTTCACATCTTCCCCATGGGAAATGGGGTCTGCAGTCTGCGGCATGTTGGCACGCTGGGGAGAAGAGAGACTGACACAGATCTGTGTGGAGTAAAAGCCTATGTGTGGTGGGACAACTAAGTGTTGTATCAGTGATTGTGAACCACTAGTGAAATGTGGTGATGACTGTGTTGGTCTCAGGGTGTCTAAGTAGACTAGAGATGCGAAGACTTTGTCACTCTAATGAGGAAGAGGAAAAGAGAGACAGAGGTGAAAAACAAATTCAAATGACAAGGAAAATTTCTGTTTTTCAAATGAGGAAAATTATTTTTTTCAATTAAATGTTATCAAAAACGTAAACAATATTATATTTCTTGCTTTGGACAAAAGAATACAATAATAATTCTGATATCTCTTTTCTTAGTCTGACAGGATTGACACCATACACCTTACTGTTGGACCGCTCACCAGGGAGGCTGCGAAGGCGACAGTTGTTCAACACGTATCTCTATTAAATTGATCTCAACGTTGGATGAGATGCTAAAACTTGGATTGCGTTTCCAAATGTAGGGAGGTTAGGAAGAACAAATGAGAGGATGATTACAATCAAATTCATAAGGATGATTCGTCGTCTTTGGCACGATTGTGTATTTAATTCACTTAGAATTGATTGATGGTTCTTACATGTCCTACAAATGTAAAAAGAGAAGAGGAAAGTAAAGGAGAGAGAGGACGGAGATGGTAAGTCTCAGTAGCAGTTATCTCAACTACAAGGAGAGCGTTGTGTTAGTTGCTGCACAGCTAATCAAACAAAATAAACTTTAAGTGAAAGAGAGTTGTCTTTCTAATTTATTTGAACTTGTAGTGAGGGATAACAATGTCTCCTTTTAGGGCTCAGGTGTGTCGTTCCCAGGCTAGGATACACAAAGTAAAGAAATGGTAAGAAAAAGTAAAATCAAATAAAAATGAATAAATGGGCAAAATATGCAAAAAGAAATTAAAAAGAGGAAATCAGTAAGTAAAACAATAGTGGTTAAGTGTATAACCAAAAACAGGAAGAGGGGTAAAACGCATTCAAATAAGTAAAGGTCTGAATAGCATATATTCAGATGGGTAATAAATAAATTAGGAAGAATAAGTTTACTTAACTTCCAAAGTTCAAGGCTTATTCATTCCTAAACTAATTAGACCCAAAGGAGAATACTAGAAATAAAAGATCATGTGAAATGATCTGAGAGGGAAATTTTAAAATGCTTCAAAATAAATGTAATGTTTCAATTAAATTTCAATTTGACAATTAGTAATTGTGAGTCAGTATTTCCCTTTCTAGTAAAATGAAAATAAGTGGTATAGTGAGAAAAGAGAGCAATAAAAGAGAAAGAGACTAACAAGTGTTAGTTAAGATGTTTAAAGGGGTCACGTCAGCGTTGCCCAAAACACACTCTATTCATCCACTGGATTGTAATGCTAACGGCTAACCTTTGAGGCTAGTGGCTTTAGCATAGACTTCAATGTAAATGCAATGGTTTCGTTAGCTTAGCAACACCGTGGAGTTTGTTTACACTAGTGTGATGCGCGTGCACAGTTCAGAGTTGCTCCGGAAGTACGTTAAGGCTCCCGGGTCACGGGCGTCACTATGGTAACCAAAACACACTCGTAGTGTGTAACTTAGCACATGAATCGTTGCATTGTTGCAAATACAGTTAAGCATGTTACATGAAATGTCGGCTCATTTCAACACTGTACAAATAACAACACCGCCTTCAGTTGGTTTTGCGATGTGGCACTTAAACTCTCAGTTCGTATAGAGTTAAATTTATCTTACTTCAAATAGCAGCTTTTGCTGTAGTTAGGGGGACACAGCGATAGTGATCTGCTGAATCTCGGTGCCAGTTTCACTGGACACAAACACAAAAGTTTTCCTTCGCTTTTCGTACACAGTTAAAATTTACTTGATCAAGCTTTTAAAACACTCCCATTCAAATTACTCTCGGGCACACGCAGTGTTACGCGAGATTGCATTCACTTTGTGAACGGACACAAATGGGCAAACATTATTCTCTAATGTTTAACGTTAACTTAAGGGAGTCAAATATCAAATTTGATTCGGCAGTGGAACACGCACTGGCAATCAAACTATATGAAATATGAATACGGGGGCTTTGATAAATAGATTGAGGAAGACGCTCAAAACTATTCTTTATTCACCGATTTATATCCCTTTTGAAACACTAACAGTTTAGCTCCGTTCAGCAAACAGTGACTGAGATAGCGTTTGAGACACTGGAACACGCAGTGAAATCAAATCAGCTATAAAACAAGGCATTACACAAATGAGGGACACGCTCAATTTCTACCTTATTGTACGATCTCAGATGTTTACTTTTAAGTTCACTTACTGCTGTTAACAATGAAGATACGGACTTGAGTTGCAGTCTGCTCTAGCTGTTTCATTCGAGGGGGCACGCGCTGCTTACGTCACGGGTCTCACACACACATACTCACGTCTCGCAAGCTTCTCAGCTTTCATTCCTTTAGCAAAATCAAAGATTAAATAACTTGGTTTATGCTCACAATTTAGATTAAACTGCCCGCATATTCTCCACCAAAACTGTAAAGGAAACAGGTCAATTAAGCTCAAAGGGAATCATTTAAGATTTTAAAGGGAATTTGAACAGAATCACTGTTTCACGGCTGGTCAGTGAACGAGCCGTTGAACATCAAATCTGCGCTGGATACTAATATCCAAACTATAGTGAAACACTATCAATTAGCACAGTAACAAGATCGGCATTTTAAGACATTAACTTGTAAGCACAAAACACAAGATACTTCTCTTTTCAATATGAATAAGGCTTTATTAGATAAATCTAAGACATATAAACTAATCTAACACATAAACGCACGCGCACACACACATTCACACAAGTTACAGGAAGATGGAAAGTTAGGGAAAGATTAGTTTAAGAGAATGGAAATATGGAATCCCAAGTTCACAGCAATACGTTAAATTGCATAGACATGAACAACCATCAATCACGTAATTAGCCCTCGCATTGAGTTCCTCAGTGAGGTTAAAATTATATTAGATACACCAGCAAAGGTCACAGTCTGGAGGTAATGTTACTTGCGTCTCCTGTGTAAGAAGGAGCCTCGGTGAAAGGGCTATCCCGAGGTCGTTGATTGGCTGGAAGTTCAGTCGCTGAAGTGACGTCTTAGGAGGCCCGTGGTTGTTGGGCGTTGGCTGAAGGTGCAGAGTTGTGTGGCTGGTTGGAGTTGAAACGCGCAGACGAGGTCGACGTTACAAAACTTAACTCAGAACACGAAACTCTCAAACGGAAAAGAAAAGAAATAAAGTTTGACGAGACTAGGTTGTGTTCCTTCTCATTGTGACTAAGTAGCAGCAGGCGTGTGCAGGCTGAAGCACGCTGGAACCGCGCTCACAGAACAGTGATTGTTAAACAGCATGGCTAGAAGCTAAAGCTAGGTAGCAAAGCTACAAGCTAAAAGCTAAGAGCAGGCTAAAATGACTAATAGCAGCAGCATAGCTAGGGACTACAGGCAGACTAAAAAGCAAGATTTCATGGTGTCCAAAGTATTTAAAGAGGCCTGTTGGCCACGCCTCAAATATTGTCTTGACCAATCAGATATTGTCTTGGCTCGGGGGTATCGTAAATCATTTGTTTATCTTACCAAGCATGTGGTCCGAATGTTCCTGCTCTGGCAGGGTCTAATTTTCGACATGATTCCTATAACACGATTATGATATATTTTACAAATAAATGATTGTCAGGACAATATCAAGCAAGAAAATACAATCACACACATATCAAACACTACTGTGTACCCTTCAGCTATACCATAGTTATTTAAAAAAACATACACAATAAGTGATTATAACATGATAGTCAAATGTGTGGGTTACACATAAATGAATATAGAGTGATGCGATGGACTGATTCATTTATGAGTCTTTTTGAGTTCATTCTGGTCCATAGATATGTACAAAAGCAGTTTCTTTGGCATTCTCTGGCAAAGGACTTTTCTGTGAAGATAGAGGTTTAAAGCCCTTCCCCCTTAGGAATTTCAGTCTGGTTCTGCTAGGTGGGGGGGGGGGGACTCTCATGTAAGTGTGCAGTACTCTCATGGGTTTTCATGTGATGTCCAGCGTTGCATTTCAATTATGAACAACATAATTTGACAATCTCTTCTTCGAATTGAAATTGTAAATAATTGCTCTAGTGGTGTTAATGTTCAAAGCTGTTGTGTGAACAAGTTGGTTGGTCATCTTGCTTGGTTCTTGTGGCACTCAAACTGATTTACGACTTCCTGAGGAATTCAGCTCTCGTGTTTCAATGCATACAGCTTTGATAGACTCTTTAATTTGTCTGGTTCGACTCATTTCTGTTACAGTAGTTTTGGCCACTGTCACGCTGGTCTTAGCTGGTTTCTAACTGAATCATCAGGCTGAACGTCACAGTGAGCTCGCGATGTATTTCTCTGAACACTTGAAGTACACATTTACAGCCTTTCACATTAAAACACTGCAGCGAAACGGCACAAAACAATTAGAAGAATATATTATACACATGAAAATGAGTGTTTATATGTGCTTGTGAGATTTTCTCTGTCAGGCTGAACGTCACAGCGAGCTCGCGATGTATTTCTCTGAACACTTGAAGTCCACATTACAGCCTTTCACATTAAAACACGGCAGCGAAACTGCACAAAACAATTAGAATAATATATTATATGGTTTTAAAGTAGTTTTGGCCACTTTCACGCTGGTCTTAGCTGATTTCTAACTGAATCATCATGCTGAAAGTCACAGTGAGCTCGCAATGTATTTCCCTCAACACTTGAAGTACACATTTACAGCCTTTCACATTAAAACACTGCAGCGAAACGGCACAAAACAATTAGAAGAATATATTATACACATGAAAATGAGTGTTTATATGTGCTTGTGAGATTTCTCTGTCAGGCTGAACGTCGCAGCGATTGCTCAGCGTTGCATAACATGGTAAAGCAGGGAGCTACACTGAGACCAAAAGGCTCGCATGCATCACTGATTATTTTTGTACCTACTTATGTGTTATGTTATGATTTAATATAACCATTTATTAAAACAGAAATGTGTATTTTAAGAATACGTTTTATAACGTGCTCCGAGCATTCAACACATCAAGTTGGCTTCAGCCCAGCGCTGCGGGAAACTGAACTGAGCAGTTGGTGACTCGCGTGTGCACGAGAGACAGCCGTGCGTCTCGCGGAGAGGGACAGCAAAACTGAACTGAGCTCTCGTTCAGGACGTTCACTTCCTCCTGGACCTGAACAAACGCAGTTTAAATAAACAGAAAAAAAGAGCGAAAAGCGAAAGAGCTCAATTCAGCAGCGCGGTGTTCTGGTGTTCAGGGAGCAAGCAGAGACGCGTCTCAAAGTCTTCTTGCTTTTGTACCAACAATAAATACATACAAAATATGTCGAAAAACCCGTCTTGGAAAGTGTGTTCGATAAAGTATGTGGTTATGTCTTAAGTGAAAGTAAAGAGTTGCAAAAAAATCGGATGTTTATCATTATAATGGATGCGTTTGTCTCTTAAAGGGACCGCGCCTAATTTACTAGCTCTGCTGTCAGAGTCTTTAATGTATGAAAATGAAAGTAAATCACTCACTGCTCTTGATTGAATTACTTTGTAGTTTTAACAAGAATTTATCCAAAGTCAATCCAAAAATCAGATAGAATTGTTTTACTAGTGGGTGCAGGCCACTAGTTCATTTATGTAAGTGAGAATGGCAAAATAGTGATCTGTGAAATATTATACCCAAAAATTCTTTATACTGTAGGCTACCAGTGAAATTGATTAAAAAAATAATAATTAGGGACCTGACCATGTTTTGCTTAAGTGTTTCTTTCTTTAACTGCTAATGCAACCTTTTCACACCACAGACTGAACCAAATTAAGCATTGCTTGCTTGGTAACTGTTCAACAAAGTATTGATAGTTGTGTAAATATTGTCATACTGACAGTTGTCTGAAGTTTTGGTTGATTCCATTACATATCTTTTTATCAAAGTTATCCGAAATTATCAAGATGAATTTGTTCTGAGTTATTGTCATATTTTATTACCAATTTCTAAACTACAGCAAATAAACTGTGATAATGTGAGAAATGTTGAAGGTGTCTGAATACATTTTGGTTTGATTGTGTATTTTATCTTACAGTGAAGACTATGCAGTGCTATTTTAAATTAACAAAAACAAACTTAAAAAATGTAAACATTATGTAAATAGCACAAATAAATAAATAGAATGAACATACAGTACAAATTAAACAATTTTAAACAGGGTCCACTGTACAACCTGCACCGGGGCCCCTCTAACCCCAGCTACAAGACGGAGCAATGCACTGTGTGTACTGTAAGAAATAGAACAAGGCATGTGGTTTAAAAGATGGCAAGTAAAAACAAAAAAAAACATCTGTATGCATAATTTTTTATAAACTTTCATAAAACCCAATATAGTAATTATGCAAAAACGATCATCTCCTAAGTACCATTAAATTTGATCATATTTTAATAGTATTTCCAATATATTTATCAAGTTATCACACATTACTGAAAAAGTGAAGAAGGGACACTATGATAGCTATCTATTTTCATGTTGTGCATATAATAGTACTCACAAAAGGACTAATAATTTACTTTAAAAGATACATGTCCATTTTGTAATTGCATCATCTATACAAACCATTGTGCTTGGACCCCTTATGATCACCTTGATTTAAAATGCATTGTTTCAGTTATCTTGTGTGTCGTTGCCCACAACGCGATGGTGACAGGACTGTGAAATAGCAAACACGAGAAAAATAGGCATGACTTATTTCACATCCAGCTAGACAACCCTGTCGTAGCTGTTATCATAGCCCAGGCTTTTTATTAAAAAAGAAAACAGCAAGGGACCATGGAAAAAGACTGTTGCAGGTGTATTTTTTTATGGTATTATTATTATTATTTTTTTTTTTGCAGCTGGGCAGCTCAAGAATGTTGGGCACACAAGTACTGTGGCTCTTTTGCCCCAAGATGGCCAAGCCAACATCAAAGTTAGTTCACTAACTTTTAATTCTAGTTATTAATAATATGCTTTTTTGTTTGACCTGCTCGTGAAATCATGTGAAATCAGACATTTGAGCGCTCATGTATAGACATAATGGCATAATCAATAACACCCTGCAAATTATTGTCAATTAATATACAATTATTTGATAATAAACTTAAAAAATAAAATATTATTATTATTATAAAAAATGCTATTGTTATTTTAATCTAAACTTTCAGAATTTACAAACTGAAAATTGGCCACCTTTTATTTTGGCGGGTTGCCAGCAAGTAAATACATGGATTTCCGGGTTTAGCGCTGCCGTCTGTAGAGCGTCAGTGAATGAAATGTCACAGTTTTGAATTGTGCTTTGAAAACGGTAGCGGATAGCCTGGATTTATGTTTTCAATTTGAAAAAAAATCTTGTACAGTAAAGTTTGTAGATCTAAAATGGTAATTGCGCATTAACAGCAGTATGCAAACGTGCCTTCTGAACTTATTTACACAGCACATTTCTTATTTTGGTCATGCGAACTTGCATGCCGCGGTGGTATTACCCATTCTGGTTGTCTACCTACTGCATATAATTGGGTATATAAAATATATACATTTTACTAGGGCTGTGACGGTGATAAAGTGATGCTTAAAAATGTTTACCCAGTTTCCCTATTAAATTAGTAAAAGTCATTAAATCTGAAGCAAAAAAAGTCAATTGTGTATTCTCAGCTTTTAACAATATACCAAAAATAAATAATTTTACTTTTATTTCAGAGTACATTGAAGAAAAAGAGGAAAATGAAGAATCAAATAATCAAGAGAAGCAGCATGCATGTGATCAATGCAGTAAAATGTTTTTATGGGCTTCACTTCTGAAGAAACACTTGAAAGTTCATGCAAAGAAGAAGCCACATTCATGTCATTTGTGTGGTAAGAGTTTTTTGCATCTACAAAGTTTGAAAGAACATCAGAAAATACATGCTGGTGTGAGAGAGTACATGTGCTTTGGGTGTGAAAAGACTTTTAGTTCAGTGAGCAGTTTAAAACTGCACGAGAGGATTCACACTGGAGAGAAACCTTACAAGTGTTCACACTGTGACTGGAGATTCAGTCATCTATCAAATCTGAAAAGACACGAGAGGATTCACACTGGAGAGAAACCTTACAAGTGTTCACACTGTAACAAGAGATTCAGTGATTCGACACTTCTGAAAACACATGAGAGGATCCACACTGGAGAGAAACCTTACAAGTGTTCGCACTGTGACAAGCGATTCATTCAGTCAGCAGAGCTGAAAACACATGAGAGGATCCACACTGGAGAGAAACCTTACAAGTGTTCACACTGTGACAAGAGATTCAGTAATTCGACACGTCTGAAAACACATGAGAGGATCCACACTGGAGAGAAACCTTACAAGTGTTCACATTGTGACAAGAGATTCAGTGATTCAACACATCTGAAAACACATGAGAGGATCCATACTGGAGAGAAACCTTACAAGTGTTCACACTGTGACAAGAGATTCAGTAATTCGACACGTCTGAAAACACATGAGAGGATCCACACTGGAGAGAAACCTTACAAGTGTTCACACTGTGACAAGCGATTCTTTCAGTCAGCAGAGCGGAAAACACATGAGAGGATCCACACTGGAGAGAAACCTTACAAGTGTTCACACTGTGACAAGAGATTCCGTATTACATTGAGTCTGAAAAGACATGAGCGGACCCACACTGGAGAGAAACCTTACAAGTGTTCACACTGTGACAAGAGATTCAGTGTTACATCGAGTCTGAAAAGACATGAGAGCATTCACACTGGAGAGAAACCTTACAAGTGTTCACACTGTGACTGGAGATTCATTCGTACAGGAAATCTGAAAAGACATGAGATGATTCACACTGGAGAGAAACCTTACAAGTGTTCACACTGTGACAAGAGATTCAGTGATTCGACATGTCTGAAAACACATGAGAGGATCCACACTGGAGAGAAACCTTACAAGTGTTCACACTGTGACAAGAGATTCAGTGATTCGACACGTCTGAAAACACATGAGAGGATCCACACTGGAGAGAAACCTTACAAGTGTTCACACTGTGACAAGAGATTCAGTGATTCGACATGTCTGAAAACACATGAGAGGATCCACACTGGAGAGAAACCTTAC
>NW_020528499.1:80000-113756 GCF_003368295.1 Carassius auratus
GTCTGCTCCATCCAACAAGCCCAGTCTGCTCCTTCCAACAAGCCCAGTCTGCTCCTTCCACCAAGCCCAGTCTGCTCCTTCCAACAAGCCCAGTCTGCTCCTTCCAACAAGCCCAGTCTGCTCCTTCCAACAAGCCCAGTCTGCTCCATCCAACAAGCCCAGTCTGCTCCTTCCAACAAGCCCAGTCTGCTCCTTCCAACAAGCCCAGTCTGCTCCATCCAACAAGCCCAGTCTGCTCCATCCACCAAGCCCAGTCTGCTCCATCCACCAAGCCCAGTCTGCTCCTTCCACCAAGCCCAGTCTGCTCCTTCCAACAAGCCCAGTCTGCTCCTTCCACCAAGCCCAGTCTGCTCCTTCCAACAAGCCCAGTCTGCTCCATCCACCAAGCCCAGTCTGCTCCTTCCAACAAGCCCAGTCTGCTCCTTCCACCAAGCCCAGTCTGCTCCTTCCAACAAGCCCAGTCTGCTCTGCAACTGAGCCAGTGCATTGTGATTGGCCGAACACCGCAAGCACACCAGCCCTTTCCAAAATCTCAAGCTTCCTCTTTCAAAATTAATGTAAAGACAGTTAATAAGGTCTTTAGTTTTATGATCAGTTCAAGCCCGAAAGAGGACCAGAGAGGCGTGACAGACACCGTGTTGAAGCTCATATGTGTTTGCAGTACACAAGCCATGGAAGGATAAGACAGCTGACTCCACTGTTTGACTCTATCTCTCTCTCTCTCACACACACAGTGCGACACAGTTGAACAGTCAATAGCAAATACTTAAACTAATGAAAAAACATACTTACAGTAGCTGATTCAAAAGCACCAGATTGTTGTAGGTAGGGGTATCGCGATATATTGGTATGGGCAATAACCGTGATATTCAAAGGAACAATTATTGATATGTGTTAATTTAGTGTGTGACGATATACTGGTAATAGCGATAATCACAATATTTAAAAAGAACAGTTCTCTGATGATAACACCACACCACATGTAAATACTCCAGCTTCACTACCTGTTTGAGCTCCCAGGTGGCAGTATTGTGCCTTAACGCTGACGACGCAGGGCTTGCAGCCACTCTGAGGAGAGTGGTGTTCATCAGAGTAAGTTGCCATTATTTTACTAGTCATAGACCAGGAAACGTTATATTAACCTGTTAACAGCAGGTTCATATATTAAAGTAAAGGGTGATTATTTTAAAATGTACTGCATTTTCTTTCCACGTCTTATTTTTGTATTTACAATCAATACGGCCTGTGTGTAGTCACACTTGAATTCTTTGTTTAAATGTATTAACAGTTACACGATTAAAACTAATCTAGAAAAACTGAGAGACCACATTGCTACATAATAATATTCATAATAGTTGACGCCTACTTGCATTTGCCCTTTACAAACAAAAAGTGTCTTAGAAAATGTAAATCAATCTATTGTTCATTGTGAGGCAAATATATGCATATATATATATATATATATATATATATATATATATATATATATATATATTAGAGGTGGGCATAGATTATTTTTTTTAATCTAGATTAATCTCACTGTGATCTTGAAATTAATCTAGATTAATCTAGATTAATCTAGATTAAAATGGCTCATTCGAATTCTGCCGAAGGCATTCAGAATATGTGTTACCCAAATAAAATTGACAAACAGTAAGTCTTTGAGGAGGGGTTTATCAAGCTAGGTGGTGAATTAGAAAAGGGGCTCATCTCCTGTTTCCAAAATGCATCACAAATTGCTTGAAAAAGCTGTAAACTAATTCCACATTGCACAAGGTGCAATCAACCTAACACCTGTTTCACACCAATGTTTAAGTTTTTTTTTCAAGTTTGTAGGTGTCAAGGTACAGAAACCAAATAATAGCACTGGATAGTCTTCAATGTAAAAATGAAATATACAATCAAACCCACATTTATTCAGACACCTTCAACATTTCTCACATTATTACAGTTTTGCTATATATATCAAAAATTATATCTGGTTTCTGAATAATTTTTGGTTTGACTGTTAAAACAACAAAGAAATTCAGTCAAGAGCAGTGAGTGATTTTCATTTTCTTGGATTAACATTACAGCAGCCAGTAGCTAAATTAGGCGCGGTCCCTTTAAGAGACCATGAACGCATCCAATATAATACACATCCCATTTTTTCCTCAACTGTTTACTTTCACTTAAGAAATAACTTACAGGTTTTTTTCGAGCATAATTTCCAAGGTGGATATTTTGACATATTTTGTATGTATTTGTCGGCACAAGAGCAAAAATAAGCAAAATCGATGTTCAAGTGTTTTGAAACGCCTTTCTCTGCGCGAGCCCTGAACACCAGAACACCGTGGTGTTGAGTTGGGCTCTTTCACATCTTTTTGTTTGTTCAAATTGCGATTTGCATTTGTTCGTTCGGATGCAGGAGGAACTTATAGGTGAACTTCGCAGAAGAGAGCTCGGTTCAGTGTCGCTGTCCGTGATACGCGTCTCTCTCTCTCTCTCTCTCTCTCTCTCTCGTGCGCACCTAACGGCACGCGCTCCTCTGTTCAGCTTTTCCGCGTCTAGTTTTTGGATGCTTTAATCAGTATCGCATCAGACAGTGAACTATAGATCCCCTGAGGTATTCATTCTCTACTATAGGACAGCAGGCCCTATACGATCTATGCTCTCCATGTCAAATGCAGAAATATTAATCTGTTTATGACCTCAAGGTTAGATTATTGTAATACACAGTCTTTATCTAAATTATGGCCTATGCTCTCAATGTCAAATGCAGAAATGTTAATCCATGCATTTATGACTTCAAGGTTAGACTATTGTAATGCGTTATTGGGTGGTTGTTCTGCACGCTTAGTAAACAAACTACAGCTAGTCCAAAATGCAGCAGCAAGAGTTCTTACTAGAACCAGGAAGTATGACCATATTAGCCCGGTCCTGTCATTGCTGCACTGGCTCCCTATCAAACATCGTATAGATTTTAAAATATTGCTTATTACTTATAAAGCCCTGAATGGTTCAGCACCTCAGTATTTGAACAAGCTCTTGTTACATTATACTCCTCTACGTCCGCTGCATTCTCAAAACTCAGGCAATTTGATAATACCTAGAATATCAAAATCAAAATACCTTAACTCTGGAATAACCTACCTAACATTGTTCGGGAGGCAGACACACTCTTGCAGTTTAAATCTAGATTAAAGACCCATCTCTCTAACCTTGCATACACAATACATACTAATATGCTTTTAATATCCAAATCCGTTAAAGGATTTTTAGGCTGCATTAATTAGGTAAACCGGAACCGGAAACACTTCACATAACACCGTACTTGCTACATCATTAGAAGAATGGCATCTACGCTAATATTTGTCTGTTTCTCTCTTGTTCCGAGGTCACCGTGGCCACCAGATCCAGTCTGTATCCAGATCAGAGGGTCACTGCAGTCACCCGGATCCAGTACGTATCCAGACCAGATGGTGGATCAGCACCTAGAAAGGACCTCTACAGCCCTGAAAGACAGCGGAGACCAGGACAACTAGAGCCCCAGATACAGATCCCCTGTAAAGACCTTGTCACAGACGACCACCTGGGGCCTATACCATGAAGCTGGATTAGGTGGCTAGCCAGCTATGTTTCAGCTTAGTTTCCGCCAACCCTGGGTTTTAGGTACTATGAAAGTAGTTCGGCTTTAATCGGTGTTCGTTGCCATGGTCTCTTACGCTGCACGGCTAACCTGCTCCGGGGCAGGTTATGTTCTGGATTCAAGATCTCAGACTGAAGGTGAACCAATCAGATGTGAGAGAAGTGACACATGTCTGACACAAAGTCACTCCAGTTTATCTTGATCCAAATTAAAGGTCACTTATGCTTAAGTCTGGCTTTAATGATAATAACGGAGTCATTTTATGATTTATATAATTTTTGTGATTCATATTATTATTTATCTCTTACACACAAGCAATTTTAGTTTAACAGTTATTATACATTATTTTAAATAAATATTAATGTATACAGATCATGTAATATAAATAAGCTGTAGTATCAAAAGATTGAACTATTTTTTTACATTACAATTACAAATTAATTACAAATCTGAATTTACATGTTCAAGTCTCTATCACTATATATTTTCAAATGTATAAACTAAGTTAACAAGTTCCACTTGTGACTACACTGATGGAGCAAGATCATTTATTTTATTAGTCCTCCTACATTTTTCATATGACATTTAAATTTGTCATGTTCTTCAATCTCTTAACCTTTAGCAAAACCTTTAACATTTAGTTTTGAATCTTGCTGGGTCTCTCACGAGAAATAAATCAAACTTGCTTTGTATTGCAAGGCTCGTGATTGGCTGTTCGCCAGTGATGTCACACATTCATGTGCACGCACTCCACAAAACTAAACTAGGATCAAAGCCCGAGTTGACAAAGAAAGTTGATGAACAGCATCATGGTACCAACAAAGCCGGATTGGAGAGGTTTGGTTTTGTCAACTCAAAACTAATCCTGTAACTCTGAATTTGTTCAGCTACCATCATGGTACAGGCCCCAGGACAAGACCACAGGAAACAGGTGATTTTTCTGCACAATCTGACTTTGCTGCAGCCAGGAATTGAACTACTGGTTTCGTCTGGTCAGAGGAGAACTGGCCCCCCAACTGAGCCTGGTTTCTCCCAAGGTTTTTTTCTCCATTCTGTCACCGATGGAGTTTTAGTTTCTTGCCGCTGTCGCCTCTGGCTTTCTTAGTTGGGATCACTTCATCTACAGTGATATCGTTGACTTGATTGCAAATAAATGCACAGACACTATTTAACTGAACAGAGATGACATCACTGAATTCAATGATGAACTGCCTTTAACTGTCTTTTTGGATTATTGACACACTGTTTTCCTAATTAGTTGCTTTGACACAATCTTTTTTGTTTAAAGCGCTGTATAAATAAAGGTGACTTGACTTGATGTACCAGGAAATCCCTAATATGGACAAAAGCATCCAGCTTTCACTGTGTTATCTGAATAAAAGGCAGAAATATTTGGAAACGTGAAGACATTAAACACACAATTGCGACAATATATGGTTTATTTGTGTTTTTTTTAATCATCTCAACCAGTTAATAAAGTAAATTAACAATTCAGTGCTACTTGACATAGCATTTACTACAGTACATAAATTACAGGCTACAGAAACTATTTCTGCCTTATTATGTGATTTAAAAAAAGCGTTTGAAGTACATTAACAGAACATTTATTGGTTATTGTCCAACAGTGTATCTGATTTCTTAGCAAATTAAGATAAAGAAATAAGAGAAAATAAAGTTTCCTCCTATAATCATATTCAGGTTGCATCCGCTTGCTGGTATATAATACCTGTCATCAAATATTTTTTATAAAAGAATTGTAGTTTACACCAGAGACAAAGGATCGTGACTCCTGGCACAAATTCTGGCAGCTGATACATACAGATGTATAATAATAATAACAATAATAATAAACAATACATCTATGGGGTTTCTAAAATCAGAAGTTACTTTCAGGTATGTAAGTAACCCTAGTTGCTCTCTTAAGATAACCTGCTCCAGAACGGCTTCTGTTTCAGGGTTAGTTCACTTCAGCGAGGTGTGATCTACTGACAAGGCTTCAGTGGGCGTGAAAGAGAGCACACAACATTATAATTTTACAATATGTAATATAGCTTATTATATACAGGTGCTGCTCAATAAATTAGAATGTGGTGGAACAGTTCATTTATTTCATTAATTCAACTCAAATTGTGAAACTTGTGTATTAATTAAATTCAATGCACACAGACTGAAGTAGTTTAAGTCTTTGGTTCTTTTAATTGTGATGATTTTGGCTCACATTTAATAAAAATCCACCAATTCACTCAAAAAATTTGAATACTTCTTAAGATCAATTAAAAAAAAAACATTTTAGTGAACTGTTGGCCTTTTTGAAAATATATTCATTTATGGTACATGTCCTTAATACTTAGTAGGAGCTCATTTTGCTTTAATTACTGCTTTAATTCAGCGTGGCATGGAGGTTATCAGTTTGTGGCACTGCTGAGGTGGTCTGGAAGCCCAGGTTTCTTTGACAGTGGCTTTCAGCTCATCTGCATTGTTTGGTCTCTTGTTTCCCATTCTCCTCTTGACAATGGCCAGTCAAGCACACCAACACCATGGTCATTTAACCAACTTTTGGTGCTTTTGGCAGTGAGGGTAGGTGCCAAATCTTGCTGGAAAATGAAATCAGCATCTTCAAAAAGCTGGTCAGAAGAAGGAAGGGAGCATGAAGTGCTCCAAAATTTATTGGTAAATGGGTGCATTGACTTTTGTTTTTTTAAATAAACAATGGACCAACACCAGCAGATGACAAATCATCACAGACAGTGGAAACTTAACACTGGACTTCAAGCAACTTGCGCTATGAGCTTCTCCACCCTTCCTCCAGACTCTAGGACCTTAGTTTCCAAATGAAATACAAAACTTGTTCTCATCTGAAAAGAGGACTTTTGACCAATGGAAGACAGTCCAGTTCTTCTTCTCCTTTGCCCAGGTAAGACGCCTCAGGAGTGGCTTAACAAGGAATATGACACACACATCTGTGTGTGGTGGCTCTTGATGCCTTGACCCCGGCCTAAGTCCATTCCTTGTGTAGTTCACTCAAATTCTTGAATCGATTTTGCTTGACAATCCTCATAAGGCTCCGGTTCTATGAATTTTGTTGTGCATCTTTTTCTTCCATACCTTTTTCTTCCACTCAACTTTCTGTTAACATGCTTGGATACAGCACTCTGTGAACAGAAAGCTTCTTTGGCAATTAATGTTTGTGGCTTACCCTCCTTGTGAAGGGTGTCAATGGTTGTCTTCTGAACAACTGTCAGATCAGCAGTCTTCCCCATGATTTTGAAGCGTATAGAACCAGACTGAAAAACAATTTTGAAGGCTCAGGGAACCTTTGCAGGTGTTTTGAGTTGATTAGCTGATTGGCATGTAACCATATTCTAATTTGTTGAGATAGTGAATTGGTGGGTTTTTGTTAAATGCAACCCAAAATCACAATTAAAAGACCCTAATACTTAAACTACTTCAGTCAGTGTGCATTGAATTTAAGAATTTGAGATGAATTACTGAAATAAATAAACTTTTCCATGACATTGTAATTTATTGAGAAACACCTGTATATTTATTTGTAAGATTTCATTGTGGTATGGAAACAGGGTCAGCCCAGGATTGTAAAGCCCTGCAAAGCGTTGTGCTCTCAGCTAAGCACATCTCCAGAACATCTCTACCCTCTCTGCAAGTCATCAACACCAGGAAATGTAAGTCTATTGCTGTGTCCAAATTCAGGGTCTACATCGTAGGACTCATTTGAAGGATGTTACGTCACAGCGCCGCGACGAAGGCTGTCCAAATTCGTAGGATCCTTGAAATGCGGCCCACAAATGCATCCTCCTTTTCCCCAAATTGGAAGGATGGGTGTGGTGGATCCTTTCGCGTCCTACCTATTGTCAGGATCCTGCTCTGTCAGCCTTGTTTGTACTGTCTTTTTTCAATGTGTCTTTGTTTATTTTGTGCCTGAGCACAGGGTTGTGTCTCCTGTGTCTGCCACGTGCTCCTCTTGTCCCACCTCCTTGTTTTCCCGGGTCACGCCCCCTTGTTTAGTCCTCATTAGTCAGAGTGTTGTCACCTGTTCCTCATGTCGCTGTATGCTTCTTATTGTGCTCTCTTTCCTCTTGTAGCTGCCGGTTCGTTTTTGGCTGAATGTTTGCCTACGTGTGTTTTGCAGTTTCAAGTTTTTCTTGTCAAATCTAGTTTTTGCCTTTTGGACTTTCCTGTTGAGCCCAGCTACTTGTTTCTCCAAGAGCTATTTTTTCCCCTAGGTCTTCTCTTTTAGTTCCTTTTTAGTTTAAGCTTATTTTCATCTATTAGCTAGATTCATATCTCTAGTTTAGTTTTTTCCCTCAGCTTTTTCCTGTAAGGGCCTAACCTTTTATTTATTGTGTTTTCCCTTAGTTTCTTGGTATTTACTTATTTATTTACTACTTCTTCTATTGTATTGTTTGTGTTGTCTAGTGTGCTAGTTGTTTTGTCCGGTCTTGTGTTGTCTCTGTCTGTTGTGTTCTCCCCCTCCAGCCCTGCCTGGCCATCTGTGGTTCCCTGACCACTGGTTCCCAAACCCTTGCAGCTGTATCGGTTCTGGCAAGTGATCTTCAAGCTGCAATTCTCTGCTCCTTTGTCTCTCGCTGGGTCATCTACATTCCGTCTGGTCTTGCCAACTCCCAGCAGTGGTCCTAGCTGCTGCCTCCCTATGCTGGTTCCAATGGTCGCCCTCAGCTATCCAGTCATTGCCCCAGTATCCCCTCCTGTTGGACTTTCACTGTTGTATGCCCTATTCTACTGTCTGGACTGTTCAAGCCACTCCCTCCTATTGTACTTTGTCTAATTTGTCAATAAACACCCCTTGTTCATTCTGCATCTGGGTCCTCTACCTCAGTAACCCTGACACCTATCCCATAATTATTTTCACCAGGACGAAGCGAGCGGTAGCGGAGTGGGGGAGGAGTATTATTTTCGATGTTTTTTAAAATTTCAAAAATATATATTTTCAGTGGTTTTCTAGTTAGGCATTTTGTTTTAGCGTTAAGCTTTTTTTTTTACATTTGTACGTGCATATGTAAAAAAAAAAAAAAAGTTTACTTTCGTAAACTAGCTTTTTCCTTACTGCCTGTGTGAATATCCCCTTACACACAGCTTATTTGTTAGTGATTGAAGTTGTTTTTAACGCTTCTAAGGACGAAAGAGCAGACAGAAGTGTTTATAAAGCTCCGGGGAGAGAACGATGAGCTCTTCACCCGCGTCTTGCTTAGCGCTGTCACGGTTGCTAGGCGACAGGATATGAGCAACGGGTAAGGGAGGGAACTGAAAGAAGGGTAGGCTGTCCAAATTCACAAACACCGACTTCCGGTTTTTGCGGTTGTCGGAGGACCCATCCTCCTTCAACCGGGTAGGAAGGATCCTAAGGAGGATGCAGACCCTGAATTTGGACACAGCTTATGGCTTTAAAGAACCTCAAGGACTCCACCAACCCTGGAAACCCATTGTTTAATCTGCTACAGTCAGGCAGACGCTTCCACAATCTGCAAAAATGGAGAGGATCAGGAGGCGTTTCTACCCTCATGCTATCAGACTACTAAAAATGGACATTAAACACACTGCACTTTAGAGACTCTGCTAGTGTAGGGTTATCCAATACCTCCCTGCGCACTGCACTTTTTGGTGATAAGCTAGCTATGCAACTCATCTTCACTGCACATTGTTTTAATCTCTGCACAATTATGTGTGTTGTAGTTTAATATATTGTGTATATTTCATTTGTATTTACATTTCTATTTTTTTTTTTTTTTTTGCAAAGTCTAAAAAGATCATTCCAGGCCTAAATTTCACTGCTTGTTGTGTCATAACTGGTACATGACAAATAACATTTTGAATCTTGAATGATGAAGCAATAATATAAGTAATAAATAAGGTAATATATTATTCTAACATGGTTATTATATTTTTATATAATTTTTATTACATTTTATATAACAGTTATCTGTATAAATTATAAAACACTATGCTAGGGTGATGTTTATTATATATGTGTTTGTGTGTGTGCATATATATATATATTAGGGGTGTAACGGTTCACAAAATTCACGGTTCGGTTCGATACGATACACTGATGTCACGGTTCGGTTCGGTTCGGTTCGATACGTTTTAGATACAGCAAAATGTAAAAACATCTCAACTTTTCAGAATGCCGCAAGCGCACCGCGGGTCATGTGACAAGAACTAACCAATCAGCTTCATCCTTTCCCGTAACAACGTTGAGAGCTCAGCCAAGATGAAGGATCAGCTGATCATAGTTGTATATGGATTGCAATTTTGAAATAAATTTAGTAGCAGAGCTACTGCAAGCGATTTTTAGAGCTGCAAATCCATTTATCCTTCGCTGAAATTTCCGCGTCTCATGGAGAGAGCACGTCATTGTTGCTTAGCAAAGACAGACGCCTCATGAGCGCTTCTGCCCAAGCGCTTTGGAAAGGAGGAGAAAGACGCGCTTAGCGTTTTCCATGCGTTTTTAGGCACGATATGTGAACGGCCCCTAAGGCGCTCGCTCACTCAGCACGCGCTGAAGGCTCGTTGCAAAATGTCGAATGCCTTTAACAGACCAGAAATATAAGATCCTAAAATAACCAACAGGTCTGGTGTTTGGGTTGGATTCCCTGTAAGCTATAGTTGCTGCAGGGATAGTTTGCTGCGTGCATGTTTCTCCTTTTTTTCGTCTTTTCCCAGATAGTACTGACGCATATATCCCAGATATTCCCGCTGGTTTTTTTTTTTTTTTTTTGTATTCCCGCTGGTGTACCCTGTCATGTTGCAGATGCGACATACCGTTGTTTTTTTATCCACCACTCTCTTGCCATCACCATTATAGCTTAAAGGGAATCCAAAGTGCACCCAAACACCAGACCTGTTGGTTATTGGAGGATCTTCTCATTTCTAGTCTGTTAAACGCATTGGCTATTTTGCAACGAGCCTTCAGCGCGTACTGAGTGAGCGAGCGCCTGCTGAGTAGCCTAACATAAACATATAAGATGGTGTTTTTTTCTTCTTCGGGAGTGTCAGGGGCGTTGCCTGTTACGTTGTTTGGGTTATTGGGCTACCTTGTTGAACGCATATCATTATATTTCTCTCTCTCTCTTTTTTTTTTTTTCAAATATAATTAATTACTCCAACGAACCGTTCGGTATACATAATGCGTACCGCGTACCGAACCGAAAGCGTCGTACCGAACGGTTCAATACGAATACGTGTATCGTTACACCCCTAATATATATATATATATATATATATATATATATATATATATATATATATATATATGTATATATATATATTGCATTTTATATTATCATCTCAAACATGGATTGGCATTTTCTATAATGTCCAAATTGTACATCAAATTAAATATCAGATATTAATTAATATATAATTGGCATTAAACAACCTGGTGCCTGTTGGTGTCGCTGTTGGACAGTGTTTTCTCTACTTCCTGTTGGCCTTCTGTAGCTAATCATAGCTCCATGTAGCTGTTTTTATTTTATATTTTTTCTCTATAATCTTTCTTACTATCACTGTCTGTTTGTTTGTTTTTTTAATTGTAAAATATAACTTAATTCACACCATATTTCTGATATTACCGATCAATCTTATCAGATTAACTTTGATCGTTCACTCTTCCGTGACTGCAGCACACCTGCAAAGTGTTAGCACTCGTTAGCTTGTCATTAGCGTTTTCTTTTCTCCTCTCCTCTCCTCTCTCATGCTGCAGTTTTCCACAAGTTCATCAAACAACCGCAGTAAGAATATTTCATCAAGCACGGTGAGTAATGGCTTCTCCTACAATTGTTATTTGCACCTCTTGTAGATAAACTGTACACATGTACAGTTTATCTATCTCTGTCGCTGATGAGGGATTCACATGTGATAAATGCAGGGAAACAGTTAGGCTGACAGAGAAGATTTGACACGCATCCAAACTTTAATTGAGGACAGTAAGAATGTTAGGGCTCTAGATATGGCTTTGGATGCGTCTAGCTCAGGGATTCCTGTACATTGTCCGGTTCCAGCAACAGAGCCCCTGCAGCAGGGCAACTGGGTGACGGTGAGGCAGCGTAGTCGTGGGTCAAAACACCGCTCTTCTGTTCCGATCAAAACATTAAACAGGTTCTCCCCACTCAGTGATGCACCCACTGAGAAACCTGATGAAAGTGCTCTAGTTATTGGCGATTCTATTGTACGGAACGTGAATATAGAGACACCAGCCACCATAGTCAAATGTTTACCGGGAGCCAGAGCGCCTGACATCTTGGCAAATTTAAAAGTGCTGGCTAATGCTAAACGTAAATACAGTAAGATTGTTATTCATGCCGGCGCTAATGATGTTCGACTTCGCCAGTCGGAGATCACTAAAAATAACTTTAAAGAGGTGTGTGAACTTGCAAGCACGATGTCAGACACTGTAATATGCTCTGGTCCCCTCCCTGCTTACCGTGGTGATGAGATGCATAGCAGATTGTCATCACTCAATGGCTGAATGTCTAAGTGGTGCCCACAGAATAACATAGGTTATATAGACAATTGGACGAGCTTTTGGGGCAGACCTGACCTGTTTAAAAGAGATGGTCTTCATCCCTCCTGGGGTGGCGCCACTCTTCTGTCTAGAAATATGGCAAATAGTCTTAGTGTTTATACTTGACTAACTGGGGCCCAGGTCAGGAAGCAGACAGACTGGCTAAACCGACCGTCTGCTAGCTGCCTCCCGTCACAGAGGTCAGTTAATTCTCAGCACATAGAGACTCTTTCACCTAGATATCACACTATAGAGACTGTGTCTGTTCCACGAACTAGAAAATACAAAAAACGTCCAAACCAAGTTAAGGTTAACAATTTAATTGAGGTTCAACAAATAAAAAACAAATGCAATATGGATAAACAAATGATAAAGATTGGCTTATTGAATATCAGATCCATTTCTACGAAAACACTTTTTGTAAATAATATGATAACTGATCATAATATAGATGTGCTCTGCTTGACAGAAACCTGGCTAAAACCTGATGATTACATTATTTTAAATGAGTCCACCCCCCAAGATTATTGTTATAAACACGAGCCGCGTCTAAAAGGCAAAGGGGGAGGTGTTGCTTCAATTTATAATAACGTTTTCAGGATTTCTCAGAGGGCAGGCTTCAAGTATAACTCGTTTGAAGTAATGGTGCTTCATATAACATTATCCAGAGAAACCAATGTTAATGATAAATCCCCTGTTATGTTTGTACTGGCTACTGTATACAGGCCACCAGGGCACCATACAGACTTTATTAAAGAGTTTGGTGATTTTACATCCGAGTTAGTTCTGGCTGTAGATAAAGTCTTAATAGTTGGTGATTTTAATATCCATGTCGATAATGAAAAAGATGTATTGGGATCAGCATTTATAGACATTCTGAACTCTATTGGTGTTAGACAACACGTTTCAGGACCTACTCATTGTCGAAATCATACTCTAGATTTAATACTGTCACATGGAATTGATGTTGATAGTGTTGAAATTATTCAGCCAAGTGATGATATCTCAGATCATTATTTAGTTCTGTGTAAACTTCATATAGCCAAAATTGTAAATTCTACTTCTTGTTACAAGTATCGAAGAACCATCACTTCTACCACAAAAGACAGCTTTTTAAGTTATCTTCCTGATGTATCCGAATTCCTTAGCATATCCAAAACCTCAGAACAACTTGATGATGTAACAGAAACTATGGACTCTCTCTTTTCTAGCACTTTAAATACAGTTGCTCCTTTACGCTTAAGAAAGGTTAAGGAAAACAGTTTGACACCATGGTATAATGAGCATACTCGCACCCTAAAGAGCAGTGGTGGACGAAGTACACAAATCAAGTACTTGAGTAAAAGTACAGATACGAATAATAAAATATTACTCCAGTAAAAGTAAAAGTACTCCTTTTTCAATTTTACTCAAGTGAAAGTACAAAAGTAATCAATTTTGTATGTACTTAAGTAAAAAAGTACTGAAAGATAGATGTTTGCAATTTTATATAGGCTAATTTAATTTTATATTAGCACTTTTTTTTTTTTTTTTATAATCCTACTGCTCAAAATACCTGGGATTTTTTTCCAAAATAACCAGTATATGGAGTCAAGATATATTTTTGTTGTTGATATGGACTACGCTTATGAGAGTAATGTTCACTGTGAAGCTTACACTGTGATGTACCTGAGAGAAAACAGAGATGATAATCTGATCTTCACCCGTAAGAAAAAAGTATTTTAAAGTTTGTGGTTTTACAGAACACCACAGTTATATATGACAAGATAATAAGGCCTGAAGTTAGGAAGAACATCTTAAGGAAAATATAATTATATTTTCTTAATGATTTTTTTCCTTCTCAAACCTTGTCTGCGGTGTAAGAACACCCCTGGCCAAATGGGGTGCATCTCTTCCCCTCTTTGATAATTACTGTAGTTACCATGTTCTGAACATCACATCCTTTCTTTTCTCCCCAGATGTAATCTATATATCTATATATCTATATCTATCTATATCTATCTATCTATCTATCTATATATATATATATATATATATATATATATATATATATATGTGGTTGAATAAAAATATTTGGACATTATTTATAAAAATTACCTCAAGTTAGCACCAGCAAGCCTGCTAGACATTTAGCATCAGCTACAATATTTACTTATTTTCAGTACCGTTCTGAATAAACATTCATGTCTGTCAAACGTTACTCGTCTAAAAAAAAAGCCTCAAGTTCAAATATTCATTTATCACCAATTAACTGTTTGACAAACACTTCCTGCTTCGAGATCTGAATAAAAAAAAAAAAATCAAACATGCTCCGAAGTCCCAATCTGAATCAACCGAGTCGCCAACAGGCTCCGAAGTGCCGATCTGAATCAACCGAGTCGCGAACATGCTCCGAAGTCCCAATCTTAATCAACCGAGTCGCGAACAGGCTCCGAAGTGCCGATCTGAATCAACGGAGTCGCGAACATGCTCCGAAGTGCCGATCGGTATCAACCGAGTCGCGAACATGCTCCGAAGTGCCGATCTGAATCACCCGAGTCGCGAACAGGCTCCGAAGTCCTGATCTGAATCAACCGAGTCGCGAACAGGCTCCGAAGTGCCGATCGGTATCAACCGAGTCGCGAACATGCTCCAAAGTGCCGATCTGAATCAACCGAGTCGGGAACATGCTCCGAAGTGCCGATCTGAATCAACCAAGTCGCGAACAGGCTCCGAAGTCCTGATCTGAATCAACCGAGTCGCGAACATGCTCCGAAGTGCCGATCTGAATCAACCGAGTCGCGAACATGCTCCGAAGTCCCGATCTGAATCAACCGAGTCGCGAAAATGCTCCGAAGTCCAGAAGTCCCGATCTGAATCAACCGAGTCGCGAACATGCTCCGAAGTGCCGATCTGAATCAACAGAGTCGCGAACAGGCTCCGAAGTGCCGATCTGAATCAACCGAGTCGCGAACATGCTCCGAAGTGCCGATCTGAATCAACAGAGTCGCGAACATGCTCCGAAGTCAACCGAGTCGCGAACATGCTCCGAAGTGCCGATCTGAATCAACCGAGTCGCGAACATGCTCCGAAGTGCCGATCTGAATCAACCGAGTCGCGAACATGCTCCGAAGTGCCGATCTGAATCAACAGAGTCGCGAACAGGCTCCGAATTGCCTATCTGAAAACTTCGACCAAAGAATGTAAAAAATAATTCTATTTCTCTAATAACTCTAACTCTACAACTCTATGAAAGACTCAGATCACGTATCTAAAAATAAATCGCTATAGTAAAAGAGAGAGGAGTGAAGTTTCCTACCGCTCTGCTGTGTTTGGTCCTCAAGCGCGTCTGACGCTCCGCAGCGCGTCTCCGCCCCTCACACGCGCGTTTACAGCGCTAAATTAATCATCTTTGCTAATTATTATACATTTACTTCATTGTCAGCTTCAGGTACTTCATTTATTATTGTTCAATGAACTGTTTGAAACAAAAAAAGGTTGTATTTCAGTAATAATTCTAAATTATCAAAATAAAAAATATAAAATAAATAATAAAAAATATGATTTTCAGTTACAATAATTAATCCTAAATTCCGACATTAATAACTTACTTTTAGCAACATCAGACGCACGCGCTCACAATATCTCACGGTTCTTACTTCTGTAGACTCACACTGAACGGTTCATTTGAATCAGTGAGTGGTCGACTCCAGAACAGCTGCAATCGGATCATTCTAATTCGTAAACGAATCGTTTGGTGCGATTCGCGATCCGATTTAAAGGTTTATTTTGAAAAGATTCAGTTTGTTCATGATGAATCAGACACCGCTTCTGCGTGTCGGAGCACGTGATATATTATAGGGAGTAACGATATGTTTTATGAAATGTAGTGAAGTTAAAAGTACGATCTTATGCTTTGGAATGTAGTGAAGTAAAAGTAAAAGTTACTCAAAATAAAACTACTTCAGTAAAGTACAGATACTTGAAAAATGTACTTAAGTACAGTAACGAAGTAAAGCTACTCCGTTACTGTCCACCACTGCTAAAGAGAGCAGCCCGAAAAATGGAGCGCAGCTGGAGGAAAACAAAACTAGAGGTATTTCGTATTGCTTGGCGGGAAAGTAGCATATCCTACCGAAAAGCATTAAAAACTGCTAGATCTGATTACTTTTCTTCTCTTTTAGAAGAAAACAAACATAACCCCAGGTATTTATTCAATACAGTGGCTAAATTAACGAAAAATAAAGCCTCAACAAGTGTTGACATTTCCCAACACCACAGCAGTAATGACTTTATGAACTACTTTACTTCTAAAATCGATACTATTAGAGATAAAATTGCAACCATTCAGCCGTCAGCTACAGTTTCGCATCAGACAGTGCACTATAGACCCCCTGAGGAACAGTTCCACTCATTCTCTACTATAGGAGAGGAAGAATTGTATAAACTTGTTAAATCATCTAAACTTACAACATGTATGTTAGACCCTATACCATCTAAGCTCTTAAAAGAGGTGCTTCCAGAAGTCATAGGTCCTCTTCTGACTATTATTAATTCCTCATTGTTATTAGGACATGTCCCCAAAACCTTCAAACTGGCTGTTATTAAGCCTCTCATAAAAAAGCCACAACTTGACCCCAGAGAACTAGTTAATTATAGACCAATCTCGAATCTCCCTTTTCTGTCCAAGATACTAGAAAAGGTGGTATCCTCACAATTATATTCCTTCTTAGAGAAAAATGGTATATGTGAGGATTTCCAGTCAGGATTTAGACCGTATCATAGTACTGAAACTGCTCTCCTTAGAGTTACAAATGATCTGCTCTTATCATCTGATCGTGGGTGTATCTCTCTATTAGTTTTATTGGATCTTAGTGCTGCGTTTGACACAATTGACCACAACATTCTTTTGCATAGACTTGAACACTTTGTTGGCATCAGTGGAAGTGCATTAGCATGGTTTAAATCGTACTTATATGACCGCCATCAGTTCGTAGCAGTGAATGAAGATGTATCATATCGATCACAAGTGCAGTATGGAGTACCTCAAGGCTCAGTTCTAGGGCCGCTACTCTTCACGCTTTATATGTTACCCTTGGGAGATATCATCAGGAAACATGGTGTTAGCTTTCACTGTTATGCTGATGATACGCAGCTCTATATTTCCTCGCAGCCCGGTGAAACACACCAATTTGAAAAACTAATGGAATGCATAGTCGATATAAAAAATTGGATGACGAGTAATTTCTTACTGCTAAATTCAGAAAAAACAGAGGTGTTAATCATAGGGCCTAAAAACTCTACTTGTAATAACCTAGAACACTGTCTAAGACTTGATGGTTGCTCTGTCAATTCTTCGTCATCAGTTAGGAACCTAGGTGTGCTACTTGATCGCAATCTTTCCTTAGAAAGCCACGTTTCTAGCATTTGTAAAACTGCATTTTTCCATCTCAAAAATATATCTAAATTACGGCCTATGCTCTCAATGTCAAATGCAGAAATGTTAATCCATGCATTTATGACTTCAAGGTTAGACTACTGTAATGCTTTATTGGGTGGTTGTTCTGCACGCTTGGTAAACAAACTACAGCTAGTCCAAAATGCAGCAGCAAGAGTTCTTACTAGAACCAGGAAGTATGACCATATTAGCCCGGTCCTGTCCACACTGCACTGGCTCCCTATCAAACATCGTATAGATTTTAAAATATTGCTTATTACTTATAAAGCCCTGAATGGTTTAGCACCTCAGTATTTGAATGAGCTCCTTTTACATTATACTCCTCTACGTCCGCTACGTTCTCAAAACTCAGGCAATTTGATAATACCTAGAATATCAAAATCAACTGCGGGCGGCAGATCCTTTTCCTATTTGGCGCCTAAACTCTGGAATAACCTACCTAACATTGTTCGGGAGGCAGACACACTCTTGCAGTTTAAATCTAGATTAAAGACCCATCTCTTTAACCTGGCATACACATAACATACTAATATGCTTTTAATATCCAAATCCGTTAAAGGATTTTTAGGCTGCATTAATTAGGTAAACTGGAACCGGAACACTTCACATAACACCGTACTTTCTACATCATTAGAAGAATGGCATCTACGCTAATATTTGTCTGTTTCTCTCTTGTTCCGAGGTCACCGTGGCCACCAGATCCAGTCTGTGTCCAGATCAGAGGGTCACTGCAGTCACCCGGATCCAGTACGTATCCAGACCAGATGGTGGATCAGCACCTAGAAAGGACCTCTACTGACCTGAAAGACAGCGGAGACCAGGACAACTAGAGCCCCAGATACAGATCCCCTGTAAAGACCTTGTCTCAGAGGAGCACCAGGACAAGACCACAGGAAACAGATGATTCTTCTGCACAATCTGACTTTGCTGCAGCCTGGAATTGAACTACTGGTTTCGTCTGGTCAGAGGAGAACTGGCCCCCCAACTGAGCCTGGTTTCTCCCAAGGTTTTTTTTCTCCATTCTGTCACCGATGGAGTTTCGGTTCCTTGCCGCTGTCGCCTCTGGCTTGCTTAGTTGGGGTCACTTCATCTACAGCGATATCGTTGACTTGATTGCAAATTAAAACAGACACTATTTCAACTGAACAGAGATGACATCAATGAATTCAATGATGAACTGCCTTTAACTATCATTTTGCATTATTGAGACACTGTTTTCCAAATGAATGTTGTTCAGTGCTTTGGCGCAATGTATTTTGTTTAAAGCACTATATAAATAAAGGTGATTGATTGATTGATTGATTAAACAAACAATATTATTCATATTCTCAAGGATTAAATATTAAGATGGGGAAAAAATATTGCACATAGCTGACGGTAAATTAACTGTGCTTTCTTCTACTGCTTTGTGCTCTCTATCAAATTGCTTGTTAAGTGACAGCCAATCAGAGGGCTACCCTCCCCCACTCGTCTGGAGCCACCTAGATTTGCTTTGGCATGAGGTTTGACTTTTGCTAGCGAAGGGAATCGGGATGTCGTCGAATAGAGATTACATTAATGATATGAGTGAAAGATTTAATACAATAATTGAAAGAATTCGAAACACCTAGCAGCTTCCTGAACAGACGTCTTCAAATAGTCTTGTTGAAAGGTATTTATTTCAAATAATATGGAAAATATCTGCAAAGTACAAAATGCAAAGCGTAGTTGTTCAAATTCACTAACCTTTTGTTATGTTCAGGATGAAATCATCCAATAAATTAAACTGCTGTAAGAGTGTATAAGATAAGTATTTTTTTTTTTCCAAAAGTTTTGTATAAATCTATTAATCAACCTCAGTCCTGATCAAAGCTGCCTTATATATATATATATATATATATTTTTTTTTTTTTTAATTAATTTATTTATTTATTTTTATTTTTGGTTTACTCGATGAGGGTTTGGTGGGCTTTTTTGATGTGGAATCGGTTGGTTCTTATGTAGCTTTGGAAGGCATCAGAGGACCACCTTCCTAGAAGCTTGGATCTGCTGCTGGGAGAGACCTTTTTGAGCTGCTGAGGTTGCTGCCCCAATGCGGAAAGAGTAGCTTGAGAAGTTTTTTGCTGGGATTTCTGAGTGTTGGAGGACGGATTCGAGATGTTTCTGAAACCAGAAGCGGGTGACTGGTTTGTTGGATTCGTCTATGAATAGGGGATCGAGATGGGATTTAGCTTGGGAAGTTCTCCACTGGAGGTATGCCAGAACAGCTTGGAATGGTTGAATGGGTGATGAGAGTTTGAAAATGTAAATGAAACGGCCTTTTTTGGTTTGATCTGTCTTACTGTGTTTAATCAAATATGATATGGTTTCGTTGTCTATGACTGATAAGTCAGAGATGGTGGGGTGGGTTTTAGGATCGAATTTGGAGGTGATGGCGAGTTCCGAGCATCTAAGGAAACCGAAAAAGGGTAAAATGAACGTGGCATCTAAAGTGTGGGCGATATGGAGAGACAGGTAGCCGGTGCGGAGGGTGTAAATGCATTGGGTGAGGATATCTGATGTTATGGGTTGTCTGGTGTCGGGACGGTTTGGCTGGGATCGTTGAATTCCTTTGATTAAGATGGAGGTTTGTGAATTATTTATCTCAGGTGAGGGGGCGCCGTATATCAGTTTGTGGAAAAATTTCATGCCACTCAGATACCCTTTGATAGAGCCGACTTGCAGGCTCTTGATGCAGTTAAGGTAGGATATGAATGAAGTGATTGTGAGGAGAGCAAAGTCTGGGAATGGTAAATTATAGGATATGTGGAATGATTTAAAACATCTCCACGCGGTCACGTAGGTTTGGAGGGTTCTGGGGGAAACTGCTTGGAGGATTGTGTCGAGTGATGTGTCGAGGAGGGGTTTTAGCGGATGTGTTACGGGAATATCAGTTCTGAATATGGAGGAACGGGCGTTGGGAAATTGTCTGCCCCTGGAGCCAGCGTCCTGAATTTCTGAAACAGAAAGCGAGAGAGAGAGTCAGCGATTTGATTTTCTGAGCCCGGAACGTGTTTGGCGACTAAGATGAATTGGTCACACGCTGAGATCCAGGTGAGGCGTCTTAAAAGAGGCATTATAGCCTGTGAATGAGAGCGGCCTTTATTAATGCAATGCACTGTTGCATCATTGTCGCAATGCACTAGAATGCTGCTAGTGGTCCATTCTTTTCCCCACAGAAAGGCTGCTACTACTATGGGGTAGATCTCAAATAATGCAGAGGGGACAGAGGTATGTCTTGTAATTGTGGTGGCCAAGGAGACGTGAACCAGCGACCTTGGTAAAATCCTCTGAAACCAACCGAGGGGGCGGTGTCTGTGAACAATCGGATATCGTCTGGGGACCAAACGAGGTGGTGGTAGAAAAGAGGCCGTTCCATTGGTTTAGGAATGTTAACCATAACTTGAGTTCATCGCGACATGCTTGGGTTATAGAAATGCGGTCCTCTAGTGCGGGGACAGAGGACGCTAGCGAGAGGAGGTGCGAAATGAATGGGCGGCCTTGCGGAATAATGCGCATAGCGACATTTAGGTGGCCCAGCAGGGATAGTAGTTCACGTTTAGAACAATTTGGGTTGTCGATGAGGGTAGATGAGACTAAGATGATTCGGTTGATTTTCTCTTTGGGCAGGGATGCTTGGAATTTGTCTGAATCCAATTTAATCCCGAGGAACTCGATGGATTTGGCCGGACCCATCATTTTCTCTCGAGCAATAGGAATTCTGAGGAAAATACTTTTTGGGCCGTAAGGAAATGTGCCGCTGGTATGGCTTCGGGGGGCGAAATTATTTAAAAATCGTCTAGCAGGTGAATGAGGTGGGGAATGGTGTAATTATTCGACAAGATCCAGCAAACTGCTTCTGATAGCATGTCATTCATTTTTGGGCTGCTTTTGCATCCGAAGGTTAGGCGTACGGCGAAGTAGTATTTCCCACGCCAGCGCACTCCAAAAAGATGCATGAATCTGGATGGATAGGCATAATTTTAAAGGCTGAAATAATGTCGATTTTTGTGAGCCAAGCACCCCGACCTGCGATTTTAACCATGTCGATTGCTTGATCTATGTCTTGGTATTTCAGTGAAAATTCATCAAGAGGAATTAAGCTGTTAATGCTTGGAAACGGGGAATTATGAGGGCTGATAAGTCGATTATGAGACGTTTTTTACTCGAAAATTTTCTTGTAGCCACTCCGATGGGGCTGATACAAAATGTGTTGAATGGGGGAGTGTCGAAAGAGCCGATCATGAAACCAGATTCGACTTCTTTTTTAATCAGATTGTCGACAACTTCGGGTTCTGTTGGGGCGGACTGAAGATTAGTGTCAGCGCGGAAAGTGAGGAATTAACTGATCTCTGCTTCATTACAGTTTACACATATGTTTTCGTCGCGAACGTTGATCTTCCTTCAAAACAGCCGATAAAAGAGTCGCGAGATAACGCGCGTCATCACTTCGACATGGAATTAGATCTGGCTTTTGTTCACACAGCGCTCGTCCCAGGTCTAACCCCGCAATGTTACTAGGTCCCCGACCCGGGTTCAATGCGGTAATCAATCCAGGGACGTGGTTGCTTTCACACAGAAGGCGACCCGGCAATGTTCCGGAAATATTGCGGGTCCGACGTGCAGTGTGAAAGGGGCTCTAGTGATCAACTGTAAAAATATATTTTTTTTACCTCTTCCCAACATCAACAATGAAGAATGAATGATTATATGGTGTCATGGCTTTGCAATCAAAAATGCCATCATAATGGAAGTCAATAGGGCAAAAACAGCCATGAATAGTAAATGAGGGAGTAAAAATGTCAATCTAATGCTGCACAAAAACTAACAATGCATCAAAGCCAATGTTGATCAAATCTTTGACATGCCCAAGACTGTGATAAAAGGTAAAAAAAAAAAAAAAAGCCTTAATCACTTTTTATATTGAAACCAAGTCCCCCCTCCCCAAAATCAGTTTTTGACCTTGGTAGTTAAAGAGTTGGAAAGTGAATCGTTCGCTGAGGAATGTGAGTCGTTCGCTGATTGAGGAAAGTGAGTCGTTCGCTGATTGGCTTATAAGTGAACAATCCCCCACGTGGGGTGCATTCTTGTGATTGGCTCAAACAAGGGAGATATCTGATTGGTTGCAGATCATTCCCTGTTTAAAAAAAGGCATTTGTGTGTCGAGCCAAGTCAGAGGAGTCTCAAAATTCACACACAAATGCAGTGAAGTTCACAGACCGCAAGCAGTTTGTAAATCAAGATATATGTGTGTGTGCATCAGAAATACATTTCTGAATCTTTTCCTGTGCATTTGTGAATCTTGAGTGCATTTGTAAATGTTGTTTGCATTTCTGAATTGTGTGTGCATTTCTGAATTTTGTGTGCATTTCTGAATTTTGTAAGCATTTGTGAATCTTCTGTGATTTTTAAATTCTGTGTGTGCATTTGTGAATTTTGTGCGCATTTGTGTATCCTGTGTGTGTATTTATGAATTATGTGTGTGCATGTATGAATCCTATGTGTGCACATGTGAATGTAGTGTGTGCATTTATCTTTATTGATACTCTTTTGGCTCCATACACAGGGGATTAATAGATTCATGCAAAAAACAAAAACATTCTAAAACGCTTAATGTGGCTTAACGTACGTAAACAAGATTCTGGGAAACCCAATTTTTTTTCAAACCTTCCAACCTTCAAACGTTCCTCAACTGTGCGCATATGTCAGTGGAACCAGACGATAGGCTTAAATGTTTCCCGGCTTGATTGTTAAAAGCAGATGATTGGCTTTTGCAGCGGGAGGGGCGGGACATGTGCATACAACCGCCATCTTTGCTGTTACGGGTTTTCCTTATATTGTTGGATTGAGGATTGAGGAAGTGGCATGTATCTTATAAATTGTCTCTGGTTCAGTCAATTTTCCATAGCAAACACTTTATTAAAATAGTTTCACGTTTCATTATGTTTTATAAATTATTTTTATATAAGTTTTTTTTTAAAAGAGATTTTTCTTAATCCAGTAAGACAAGGTGGACTTTCAACATGTTTGTTTCACAGTTGTTTAAGTTTTTGGTGTTGTGACTTGTGGAGTAAATTAGCCTTAAAAAGACATGAGCTGTGTCCAAAATCGCATACTTCTATACAATATAGTAGGGAAAATATGTGTCTTGAACAGTATGTCGAAACCTCAGCATTACAATAGGTGAGAAATACCCGAATGGTCCACTGCTTCCACTAAGAATTATCAGTATGGATTGGATGGACACTATTCTATCCCATGGGCCACTGGAGCTGAACAGGCCCCAAATTCAAACAAGTTAATAAATGAAAAATAACGGAAACATGTTGGGACTTTTCAAGTGTAAATTATATAGGATCAAGTTATTAAATTGTTGTATTAAATAAGTACCTTTTTATGTCAGTTGTTGGTAATTAGTCATTGGTCAAGGAGCATACAGTTCACATGACAAAAGAAAACATGGCGAATGTAATGCATCTGAAATGTATTCATACTGCACAAACACATACTATATAGAATGTAATGTTTTAACAGTTAGTTAGTCTAAATTAGTTCATTCTGTAACAGTATGCGGAAATCTCAGATGCAGGTATAGAGCTTAATTCAGATCTTTGGATATTGGCTGAAATGTGTTTTGCTGACATTAGGTACCTTTGGATATCAAGCCCCACTGGTCCAGGCAAGTGATTTTGGGCGATCCAGCTACCATGTCACCAAAGAACAACTGAGATTCCTACTCTCATATGGATTTGCAGCTTCCCAAATGGCTGAAGTCTTGGAAGTATCAGTCAGTACAGTCAAACGGAGACTGAGGTAGAAAGAACAACAGTTCCATACTCACACCATAACTTTTTTTTTCTTCATTGCAATTTTTTTAAATAGTTTTTTTATGTTTAGAGAAATAGGCAGATACTGCTCATTTTAAGGTGCATTGGGTATCTCTAGGTCTTCAAATGAATGTTTTTTGGTAAATGTGTTCTCCAAGGAGAACAGAGAAAGGACATCTCACTCGCTATGACATAGCCTGTCTGATGAATTTGTAGCCACGTAATAGAACAAGTGTCCTTACTTTTTTACTGACTTCTGCTCAGTCATGTTTGTCTGTGTATGTTATTAGTTTGCCAGCAGTAAATTAACTTCTTCTGAACACTGCAGAAGCTAATTTATCATGATAAATGCAATATGTACTGTTGACAAATTATTATTTTTAAATCACTTATGACACATGTACAAGCAAAACCAATGGCCATATTGTTTGCATTCAAAATCAGCAGTGAGACTTAGTCTACTTCAGAGGAGATAATAAGATTAAAATGGTGTCTTGAAGATAACATTTTACTGTTACGTAAAATAAGTGTATTCGCTGTGGTTTTAGAAATCACACCACAACAGAAGTGTACAACTGTTTTATTATTATTATTTTATAATGTCAAACCTTTTCTTTTCAAGGTGTAGTTATCACTGATGCTGCAATTTTTGTTTTGCTGCTGTTGTTATCAGAAGTTGTTTTTGTATCATGGTCATGTTCAGTGAAATGAAGTTATCTTCTAGGCGGTTCCACTTATCTGAAAGCATGAGGTATGCACACCTTTCGGAGGCCGAAGTCGTTCGTCAGTTGGTTGGAGAGAACAAATAGGATCTAATGCTGTTCGGGCCAGAATGGCTACTATGGGTGTACGAGTTCAGCGGAGGAGAGTGAGGGAGAGTTTGATCCGAGTGAACCCAGCCGGAGCTGCACACAGAGCACTATCTCATCAACTACACCGGAGAACCTACCTAACTTTTCTCTCTGTGGCACATATATGGGAACCACAAGCTGATCAGGTAGATGTGGATGATACATGAGTTACATAACTTACATGCATCATTTCCAGGGTTCTACAGTGCACATATATCACTCACATTTGTCCTCCTGTTATGGCACTTGTAATTGAGATGTTTCTGTCGTTTTAGTATTATTAATAATATTGATTCAGTGACATTACATTATACAGAAAATACTATTTTACTGTGACCCTAGACACTCAGAAATAAAGGTACAAAAGCTGTCACCGGGGCAGTACCTTTTTAAAAGGTACATGTGTCACGGTTGGTAAACCGTGATCTCGGGTTGTTTACACTTTGTGGTGAATTCTGTGTGTTCTGCGTCTGCACTGATTAGTTGTGGGCGTTTCCGTTAATTGCATCAGCATCAGCTGCCACTCATTACTCATCCTCTATATAATGGTTTGTCTCACGTCTAGTGTTTGTGAGATCGTTGTTTCATGTCGTTGTGTTTACCCCCGTCTGGCTTCTGTGTAGTTTGCGTTTTGGATGTCTGTGTTTCCCCAGAACCTCATCCACTCTCCGCACGATCACTCAGCCACGGACACTTACCTTCGGCTCTGTTCCCCGCAGTTCCTGTGCCACTCTCTCCTGCTGCCTCACGCCGTCAACATCCGGATTCTTCACCTGTCTTCCACAACAGTCTGGATTACTCACCGCCTTACCATCTCTCTGGAGTGTAGCTGTCTTCATCGTCATCGTGTGTCATTGTCTATCAACTATATCTCATTGAATTCATTAACTCGCACTTGTTTCCAGACTGTCCTTTCACCCACCGTCACAACATGTTTGTACCTAAAGAGTTCATTTTGGTACCTTAAAGATACATATTAGAATCTAATAGGAACAAAAGCATATCTTTTGAACGGGTACCAACACAGTGACCGTTTTTGTACCTTTTGTTTCTGAGAGTTTACATTCCTGCAATGTGTAAACATAGAAGCCTGAATTAATTTATTTAATCATAACACAGAAGACAAATAACAGCTTTTTATTTCATCTTTAGGTGGAGAATAGTGATCCATGGGGGGATCTGTGGCTTCAGCAGACTGGTTGTATTTTTGCAAGCTTCTGACAACAACAGGGCTGGCACAGTGTTTGACCAGTTTGTTCAAGCCACAGCTAGGTATGGTGTTCCATCTCGAGTTAGATGAGACCACGGAGGAGAAAACAATACAGTTTGTTTGTTTATGAATATCTATCATGGATCTGAAAGACGAAGTGCCATCCGTGGTAGAAGTGTGCACAACCAGAGGATCGAGAGACTTTGGGGAGATCTTTGGCGGGGTATGACTAATGTGTACCACCAGCTTTTCTCCTTTCTTGAGAGTGATGGAGTCATTGACTGTACCAACGAGCGACACATGTGGCCACTCCATGATGTGTACATTCCCCGGATTAACCGGGAATTGGAGGTTTTCAGGGAACAGTGGAACAATCATGGTTTGCAACAATTGCAGGATGTGGACATTCTTGCAGGACCTATTGGTAGTCTAGCTATTGATGCACTGCAAACCGTAATTAATATTCTGCAACAGTTGCTTCTTGTCGATTGTTTCTATTGTAATAAGGATGTTCAACTATTATTTGTTGATTATATGTGTGTGTTCTATCTCTCTCTCTCTCTCTCTCTCTCTCTCTCTCTCTCTCTATATATATATATATATATATATCTACACACACAACACAAGCATATTATGTCAACACAGACTTTTTAATTTGGACACGATTAATCATTGAACAGCCCTGTGTAATTTGAAAAGTTTTTTTGTTTTGTTTTGTTTATGGTGTCACTGTAATGTTCAGTTTAGTTCAGTGTGCATTAAGGTCACTGAGCTTTAATGTTTTTAAGATCCTTGTGTAGCATCTTGGTGGAATGCTTCCTGTACCGATAAATAAAAAAATAAAAAAACAAGGTTATATTGTTTACCAAATAAAGATATTCATTGCAATTGCATTAATCAAGAACCACATCTATACACTTTTCCATCCCCTCAAACGTTACTGTTTAATGTAAGAAAACTTGAGGTGTGGTGAATGCCAACTAATTTGCATAAAAAGGGGTAATCTTCCCTTGATTCTTGATAAAGGTATTTTTTCATAAAACAGCAATCTAGATATTGTCTTTGGACTACACAAGGAAAGGGAAAAAAATACAAAAGGAGGATATAATAGCAGGATCTTAAACGGTGGAAGTGGTAGAATATTTCTGCTGTCAGGAAAGCCAAATCAAGTTCTCATACCTGAACTGAAAATCTAAAATACTGCATAATGAGCGCCACCTGCTGGTGATAGCTGTAAATGTAAGCACAATAAAAGCTCACGTTGTTTTCCAAAGACATATATTGATTACAATGGTCTGTCTTAAACCCGCATTGATTGCTTACCTCCACTGTAAGTGATTTACCCACATAAATGTAAAATCTCTGATGCTAACTTAAGTTTGATCACTGTTAAAACTATAATGTTCAATAATAGGTTTATTTACTAAGAAAAGGCATATGTGAAGAAAAACAAGGCAAATTTATTTCTAATATAATATCTAATGTTTCATAAAACTGTTATTTCTATAGGCTGTAAAAAAGGACAATATAAAAGGGATGAATAAGCTGATCTATAGCATGTTAAATGGTGGTTGCCTGTCTATGAATGGTACACCCCCCTAAGCTCACAGAAGTGGTTTGACCCAAGTCCTCAGCTGCCAATGACATTAACCCGTTCAAACTGATTTTTAACGCGTACTTCGCGTGTACTTCACGTGTATTTAACACGTGAAATACACGTTAAATACGCGCTGATTTTTAACACGTAAACAACACGTATTTAACGCGTTAAATACGTGTTGTTTACGCATGAAATACACGTATTTAACGTGTTGTTGACGCGTTAAAATTCATGTGAATTTGACCCTTTTGGCCTTCCATACGCCACGCATCCAATGTGTCGCCGGCCTAAGTGTTTATAGGCTATTATTCGCAGGGCTCTCAAGTCTCAAGCATTGGGCGTGAGACCAACGCATTTAAACTCGTTCACGCGCTCACACGCCACACCTTGTATTTCTCACGCAGAGACATTACGAGGATAATAATGGCCACCAAGTAGCGGCGCTAATTTTTAAACTGCGAAACAAGTAGAGGAATCAAGTGAGTTCCCCGAAGGCCCTGACACGCACCAGCTAATCAAAAAAAAAAAAAAAAAAAATTCATTCAGACTCTTGCTGAAGTAGGTAACGTAACGGTTACAGAAGAGGACAGTAAGCATCCTATGAGTACAGTAAGTCATCTCACCATTGCTGGGGAATATATGTGTTCAGACATATATGATGTGACCCCCCCCCCAGTTTTGTCCAAATCCATTGACTTGACAAGACAATGACCTCGGTTTGAACTAATGTTATATGATTTTTTTTTTAATCAATATATGAATTTTCTATTTTTTCAAAACAGTCTAAGATATGTTTTGGTCTGATGGTTACAGTGTCCCCCACGCAATTTGGGCCATCGTACGTGGTCGGCCGTAGCTTTGCGCCTATTATTAGCGCACTATTATTTTTATAGTTAACGTTAAACGTTGAAAAGGATGCGGAGCTACTCTGACAGTTTTATATAAGAGACTTCTATAATAGGGCTATCCATAATACTTGTATGGCAGTAGTTTGAATTATTTTTAGCTTTTTCTTTCCTTTTATTTTTACTGCACAACTTCCTGGTCCCCATTTTGAAAACGTTTTGCCTAAGCTATTTCATTATATTTTATCCAATGTATAATATTGATTATTGCATTCGTCTATTTCAAAGATGACAGGGAAGAGGCAAAGGAGCATTCTTTCATGCTTTGCTCTAAGATCAGCTCCCTAAAAAGGTGTCTAGGTCAGAGGAGGAGACTGTGGAGAAGACAGTGGAGGAGGCAATTAGGGTGCCAGTAGAGGATGGGTCCATGGAAGAGACTGAGGAAACAGTGGAGAACCCACTGGAAACAGGGAAAAAGAGAGGGTTAAGTAGAGCAACCACCTATAGGTGTTCCTTTAAGAAGGAGTGGTCAACCTGATGGCCATTCATCACAAAGGGAACCACTAGCTCTTTTTACTGGTGCTTAGTCTGCAGACAAGAGAACTCCTGTGTCCATCAAGGTGTGAGGAACATAAGCAGGGAGGCTTTCTAAAATAGCTGCATTGGTTTAAGTGCTCCCTCATTCAAATGCCTATGCTGAGAGGGTTTTCTTCATGGTGGGATTAAACAAGACCAAAACCAGGAACAGTTTAGCATTTGATGGAACCTTGTCATCCATCATGATAGTAAACATGGCTGGCCTGGAACCACAGTGCTTCAAATGGGAGCCACCAACCCCTGTCCTCAAAACCAGCTACCAACACCTACAATAAACAACACTGATTATTTTCTCTCTCTCTCTCTCACACACACACACACAAATGCTGAATTAAATATTATTTTATTTGTAAGAATATGTGTCATTTATGAAATCAGTCACCTGTCCTCATCAACCGCCTGCCGCCATCGTGGCCGCCGCCAAAATCTCGCTCTGAACTCAGTTCAAAACTTGAGAGCCCTGTATTCGTGAGGTGTAACCAATCAGATAGCGTCGTGGGCAGATGAGACTGTGCGGCAGCTATATAAGAGCCAGCCAAAGTAGCGCATTTTAAAATAAAATTGACTTTAATCAAACCACGGATCCTTGATAAGTTTTGTGATCTGTCTCGCCATTAGTGTAGTAGCCCTGATCACTTTGGGGGCTACTAATTAACCGGGATAAAAATAATTAAGCAGAAGCAGGGATACATTGACCAGAAAGGGGGAAATCCCATGTAAACCCCCACCAGCAAATCGCACCCTGATTTATAGACAAATCCGGCGAAACACGGAAGTAAAGCAGCGCCGCCATTACTGCGTGCCTTGCTGCTATGGAGGTGGCAGAAGTAGCGTGTTGGTCCCGTAGGCGGCTCTAGCAGATGTTGGCTATATAGTTTGTTTGTTTTTTTTTTTTTGGTACAAATGCTTTCCAGTGATGCCGGGAAGAGCGTGTTGTGTGATTGTTTTTTCTAACAACAGCACAAAACTACAGGCCTGGAATAAAGCCGTTTGTGTAATCCACAAACCTTTGTTACACATTGACTGCCCATGTTTACGGCCATACGGATTGCACAGAGTTCCTGGTCGAGCGGAGGACCAAGATGTGCGTCACAAATGGATAAAACACATAAACCGAGATGGCTTCAAGCCAAACAAGAATACTGTGGTAAGTTTGGCTCTGACTGTTCATTCTGTTAATTCCACAGATTGCATGCAGTGGGTGTAACATACAGTGAAACAGTGCTAGCTAAGTTTGCTTAAATGTTAGTCCTTGTTGTTTGCTTTGGATAAAAAGATAATAAAACTACTATGTCATCTATAAATAGATATGTTCGTCCTTGCAGAAACCTAACATGTGCCATATAGTAGATCTGATACAACAGGAGACTTATCACAAAAGATTAGACAAAACAAATAAGATGGACAGGACAAGATAAACAACAGTTTTGGCCCTCACCCCACAAAAAGAAGAACATATACACCCCCTAAAAAGTGAAGTGCAATTGTGCATGTTTGACGATAAATAAGGAAAAATTCCAGAGTGCTATTTAAAGTGTTGTCTTGTTCACACTTGTTTGAGAAGTACTTTTACCACCAATGCATTGCTCATTATGTATTCATCTTCATTATCACTCTAAGGTGTGTGGGATACATTTTCCGTACGGACAACCTACAAGAGAAAACCCCAATCCTGTGTTGTTCATGGGTTATGAATGTCATGTAAATAGGTCTCAATGGATAGCCATATTATTGCATCACAATTCATTTATTTAAATACGCTTGATTGTCATGTTTAACTAATGCACCTCTCTTTTTTCCCTTTAGGTAACACCAGCTAGACCTCCCCCCAAAAGATGTCCTCAGCCATTACACCAGAACTCAACTACTGATCCTGAAGATATGGAAACCTGTGGATGTTGGGAATTTTGAGAATATGCCTCTGGAGACGTGTGATGTCGGAACCCAGTGGCCAGATCACATAGAGCATAACTACAGTTTCAACTGCGGTAACAAGCCGATGAAGGACTGTGGGACTCAAACAGATCCAACACCGTCAGTATCAGCACATAATTTAAATAACAAAGACTTTAAATTTTATACAGGTTTATGTGCTGACAGTTTCTGGCAACTTTTGCAAGTCTTATCGACTTTTTTCTCACAACGACTGAATACCAAATTGACCCTTCATGAACAATTTTTGCTTGTTTTAATGAGACACCATTTGGGGCTATTGGTTACTGACTTGGGTAAACGATTTGGGGTGAGTAGAAGCACAGCATTTGAAATATTTACATTTTGGAGACCAATACTTGCAAGATTCATGAGGGAAAAGGTGATTGCTTGGTTGCCCAGGGATACACTGAACAGAATCAGGCCCAAGACATTCCACAAAAACTATCCTAAAGCCACATGCATCATTGACTGTACAGAGGTCTTTGTACAAAGGCCAAAGAACTTAAGAAAAAAATCACAAACGTACAGCAATTACAAACATCATAACACATACTAACTGCTATACTGTATAGCCCCCAATGGCTATGTTTGTATCAAAGCTTTTTGGTGGAAGGGCCAGTAATAATTTCATCACAAAGAACAGTGGTTTTGCTTCAGGTGATAAGATTTTAGCAGATTCATCATCACGGATATTTTGCCTCCAAGAGTGAGTCTAGCTCTTCCTGCATTCACACGTGGACGTAAGGAGCTGTCTGAACGTGAGGGGGACATCCACATGTCGCCTAGCTAATGTCAGAATTCACACTGAAGGGTTTTAAGATTTTGTGTAATGTTATGTCTGGTAGGTTGCAAAGTGTTTGATGAGATTGTAAGTATTTGTGCAGGGTTTATGTAATTTGCAACCTCAGTTAATCCGTAACATTACTGAATGAATAAGAAACACCTTAAATGGGGTGTGTGTGTGTCTGTCTGTGTGTTTGTGTCTCTGTGTGTGTCTGTCTGTCTGTCTGTGAGTGTGTGTGTGTGTGTGTCTGTGTGTGTGTGTGTCTGTCTGTGTGTGTGTCTGTCTATCTGTCTGTCATGTGCTGAGTTGTCATGGGAAAGTGTGAGTGTGATATGGTTAATATTGTATAGAATATGTCCTTAGGCTAAAGAAGGTCACAGTATACCAAATATTAATGTATTTATTAATGTACATTTATGTAAATATGAATTGTATTTAAACAGAAAATCTAACAAAGCAACCAAACAGTTTCAGACAGCAATTGCAAACAGTCAAAATGTACAGGTTTAGACTGTAAACAAATGTCGAACGTGCATTAAGTTGACATAAAAATGCAATGCAGATAGTTAAAATGTACAGTTGTAAACAGTGAACAAATGTCGAACTCTTGATCTGTGTATTACCGCTAGTTGTCACGGGGAAAGCACATTAAAGTGTAATAGCTACTTGAGCCCACAAATTGTCATGACCCTGTGTGCAATTCTTGTTGCTATTGCTGGTAGCAGAATGGCTGAAAGTACACCCTCTTCAGGTGGCAGATTTTGTTCATTGTCCACTCTTCATTGTAGGGTACATCTATAATCACATGTTCATTTGTGGTCCACCCCATAAATTTACAATTCTTTTTTTTTTTTTTTGCACAGGGCATTGCCATCTGGACCTGATAGTAGTACCCTAACCTAGATGCTGTTTCCCTCAGAATGTACTTTCCATCAATCAATCTAACATCGTATTTGTTCGAATCTATCATTTTTTGAAGACTGCCACCATGTGCTACAAGCTTTTTTGGTGTGGGACACTTGATCTCAATAACAGTATCTGTGTCAATAATTTCATCGAGACTGGCACCAAGCCAATTTTTCTTGATCATGCACAATCAGGCCTGTAGTCTCCACTGTAAGCCCTGTTGTTTGCTCGAAACACTCTCTAGCCAGGCTCCATTTTTGACTGTACCTAGTAGCCTCATTTCCAGAAGACCTTGTGTTATGTTTTCTTTCTACCCAGTTTGTTGGGTCTTTCTTTTTTGGTACCTCAGATGCCTCACTACTGGTTATCCTCATTTTTCTCTGGTCCACCACAGCTGACCATTATGGCCCTTGGTCTCCGTTTCTAATCTCTGCCTGTCCTGTTCCCCACATTGTATATACTTTTAAATGTTGTGTTGAAAAGTGTGCAGTTTTGATCTGCACACATGTTGTGCTCTTTGGGTGGACCTGTTTCAGTGTGTTGCAGTGTGTGATGTTGAGCAGTCAACACATGATGCAT
>NW_020528500.1:0-23155 GCF_003368295.1 Carassius auratus
TGAAAACAGACCAACAAAGACATCCGAAACATTCATTCAAAATGAACCAAGTGGATTTATAGCAAAAGCCAATTAGGGAGATTAACTCAAGTGAAGTATAAGTCATTATACTCACTCTGACAGTAGGGTTGGCTCCATGCTCCAGCAGACACTTGACAGCACCCAGACAGAGGTTGGAGGCGGCAATGTGCAGGGCTGTGCCATGATAAAAGTCACTGCAGGTGGAGTTGAGCACTGTGTGGAGAGAAGAGCAACAGATATGTTGAAGGACACCCTACTCTATTAGTAGAATATGTAATGAGGTGCCAAAAACATCATCATTTGCTTGTGCATGATACTTGACATTTAGTTAATGACTAAACTACTTTGCCTTTTCTACTTCAGCTTGTGTGTGAGAATGTGGCTTAATTGTTTAAAAAGCGAAGTTTTTTAAACTCACCCTTAGGCTTGGAGGCTTTGAGCAGAACACGAATCAGTTCTGGCACATCGAAGTAAGCCGCATAATGGAGGGCGTTCATGTTGGTCCAACGACTGCGTAGACTCACATCAGCTCCCAGAGCTATCAGCTGACTGGACAGCCGGAGCGCTGCCTGAGGATCACCTGAAGAGAAAACACATTGTTAACTACAGTAACGCTCACTTACTGCAGGCTTGATTGGATTTTATTATGTTGGCAAGCGGAAATGCACAGCAAGGTTAGAACTATTAAAGGATTTAGAATTAGAAGCTGTTCAACTTTAATGACCTCAATTACAGAGCAATGTCAAAATTTGGATTGTGGATCACAAGGCAAGTCATGGCAAAGACCTCCAACTGTCAACTCCAGCGTCACTCACCCACTCCATGAGCTCCTGCTTTGCAGCAGTAGTGGAGAAGAGTCATATCCGTCAGGCCGTCACGGTCATTCACATGGCAACCTCGCTTTAATATCTGAAAGAGACAGAGTTGACCAACGTATGATGAACTTCCATGCAACTGAAAGCCAATTAATAACTAATGCAGACTTGCAGGCAATTACGGTCTTGATTAAATGGCCACTTTCAAAGCTGGACGAGAGCCATATTAGTGAGATGCACTCTAATGATGAAAAATAAAGCCAACTGATTTTGATGATATGTGATAGAAAAAAAGCCTTATTGCGGAGTCATCCTTAACATCACATTTTCTTAATATATAGCATACATTTTGTGGAAAGCTTGGAGCTGATATGCAAGAATCAAACTGAATTGAGTGCAGTATTATCAAAAATGAACACGTCTATTACATACATACAAAAAAAAGACATCAAAAAGATATGTGTGCAAGTATAAAATATGAAAAATGTAATCTATCACAAATTATGTTTTAAAAATATTCACAGTTTTGATCCTCTACCAGTGATTTCCCTTCAGAAAAATATAACTAAACATTTGGTTTTCTGTTTTTTTCTCTGTCACCAGTGAAACCAGCATAAAACAGGTACAAGACTCGTGAAAACTTTTAACCTTCTGAACTTCTGAACCCCTTTACTTTGATTACACATCACAAGTCAGACCCACAAGGCTAAATACTGGTGGGCAGTGAGAGTTCTTCGTCACCGAGACCTGACAGGTGGAGCTGATTTAGGGCAGGACTCAATGTAGAGATCAGTCAAATGTAGGAGGCTTATTACCACTGCCATCAATCCCAACAGCTCCAGTTCCTCTAGGGACACCTATCTACAGCAAGACACCTCCATATCCATTACTCATACATCTTTACACATGAACAAGAGTGTTTACAAGTGCTTACAAAGACTTAAATTACTGTAAGTCTATTTGAATAAAAAATGTGTAAATAAACACTGTAACCCTTTCTCAGTACAACATGTGTAAAATCAGTTCAGTCGGCTGACATTTATTTTCCTGTACTACAATCAAATCACTTTTGCAAAAGTTAATATTGAGCTTAAGGCAAATGTGACTGTGCAGTTTTTATGCGTGGCGATATAACATCTCGTTCAAAGCATCTATACTTTGCACTCCAGAGAGATGAAAAAGAGAAAGCTTTTGGGAAAAAAACTCTCACAAAGAATGAAGAGGACAAAAGTCTTCAACAAGTTTAGATCATATTACACAGAAATACCCGCAGCTGGATAGAAATTCAATATGTCTTCATTCATTAAAGGGATGGTTCACCCATTGCACACAAAAAGTATTCTCGTAGCTTCATAAACATATGGCTGAACCACTCATGTCACATGGACTATTTTAACAATGTGGTAGTTGCGTTGCTTTATATAAAGGGCCAGAAAGCTCTCAGATATGATATCAAACATATATTAATTAGGTTTCTGAAGATGAACAAAGGTCTTACAAATTTTGAATGAAATGAGGGTAAGTAACTAATGACAGAATTAAACATTTTGGGTGAACTATCCCTTTAAGTAAAATAAATTTGTTTTGTTAGTTATAGACAGGACATTTCCTGTCTATACTGCTAAAAACTCCAAAGAAATACTTAAATCTTTACTACCTCATTGCCTATGACGTCAATCTTGTGTTGAACTTGTGGAACCCATTGGCGGATAATGGCGAACAGTTCTGGGATTGTGGTCCGAGGGTCTGTCAGAATCTCCATGCAGGCCGGATCATTTGGATCAAAGAAGGTAAACGCTTTAATAGAAGCAAACAAAATGCAGGACATAAACACAGGGATTTGTTACAACAGCCAATAAGATCACCACTACACTATGCTGTGGAATTTTATTAACGTGTAGCTCAGGATTTCTTGTTCTCTGAAATATATTTGGGTAGATCTGACTGCTAGGATGAGGAACCCACCGTAGTCCTTGGGCAGTGGAGCCTGTGCAGATGGATGCACTATGGGTTTCTTGCGGGGTTCGTGAGCAGGGCTGATGAACTCAGAGGCCGGCTGGGCCTCTTCCACCTCAGAAGTTTCCTCTTTAGTCATTCTGCTTATGTGTTTGGGCCTGTACATTAAAAATGCATAGTTAAAAATAGCAAATAGAGAGTGCAATTTAATAACTTTTATAGACACTAGAGCAGTGCTCCTAAGATGTGTACAAGAAAATCAACCCAGAAATGATAACTGATTTTTTCTTGATTTTCATCATTTTGTCCACTAAAAATCACACTGGTTTGGTTCTCTTTGTAATTTTGGTCCACACCAAAAAAGAAAATGATACCTAGCTTAGCGTTCACAATTTCATTTGTAATACCTAACATAAAGATACAAAACAAAAGGCATAAAAACAGTCACAACCCAACCGGACAACTTGTGTGAACATATGGTGGTGTTTTACCAGCTGATCAACCCATGAAGAGCTTTTAAGATATGTAAAGCATTCAGAACAATGCCATGATGTCTGTACTCAACTATAATGTGCAACACACAACCAGGTCACATCTTGTGACATCAGATTCGTTAGATGTCTTTGGTATTTGTTGCACTCTCATATATCAGTCAAACTGCACCAAAGATTTGAAAGCAGCTCCGATTTATGTGCTCACCAATGTTAGCTCCCGAGTTCATTTTAATCAAACCAAACCAGCCACCTGTAAACACACCCTAAAGGAACCAAGCCTTCATTGACACTCTCAATATTCTATTTGTTCGATCACTGCTCTAAAACAAAAGTGAGTATACATGAAATGAGATGATCATGAACCTCTACGCCACAGTCATGCCTCCCAGCGAGGCTCTAAGTTTAGTACAGAGTCTGGCGGAGAGGATGAGTGACTCACTGCTTCCTCACATGCCACTGCGCCATCTTACTGGAGATCCATGCGGAATAGAAGTTATTGCAACTTAATGTGATGTCTTAGATGCCCGTAACTGCTCAATCAGCCATCAAAATAACATTCAGGGAATTAACCAGAGAATGCTAGACTTAGCCCAACACTACAGCATACAGGTATGTGCTACAGTACATTGTTTTTATCAAATTCTTTTGGAAGTTACCCCAAATATTTAGAAAGCAGACCATGACATATAGTATATTTTTCACGCAACTGATATATTTTATGGTTTTCAACATCAGTATGCCTGCAATCTACATGTGACCAAAGAGAATATTGAAAATACCCTGCATTTCGAGTTCATTTCAAGTATTTTTAATAATGTATTATGTGTTGCTATAAATGTTTTTAATTGCTTCTGGAATAAGCTCACACATTAGCTGTTTGTGGTAGTACATTCAATGTCCTTCTATTGCATCAGACTGTAGGAGACAGGATCTTTATTCACTATGAAGATGTCAATTTAACAAACAGACCACATGGTTAACAGATTTTGTGTCTTGTAATGATAACTGACACTTCAATCAGATTTTAAATCTTTTTGAAAATGCTTGGAAAAGAAAATTTCCAAAATGGCTGCAATGTTAAGATTCAAAGTTTTATCTACTTCAATAATGGAAAATCGGTCTACCAAGAAGACAATAAAATGCAACCACATAATATTTCACAAAGTGTGTGTTTTATATATATATATAATATAAACTGCTAATTATGCTAATATCTGTATACAGCTGAATCGTTCATTTTGTAGAAAGAAATGTATAAATAACAACATAAGAATATTACATAAGACTATTATGATACTATTTAAAATATTAATATAATTTAAAGATATCGTAAATGAATATTTAATTTGTATTATTTTTCTCCTGTTCTTTCTACACAAAAAGGGGCGTAATTCAGAAATGAATGGAGATCAACAACGAAATCGACACAGTCTTCAATCCTTCAACATTAATGATTAAATCGTCGATTAATAGATCAAAATAATATAAAATCGGTATCTCGCGTCTAAATATATAAAAACAGACGCAGTTTGATCTTGTATTCTCTTATTAAGCATGTCAGTCTTGCCCTGTGTCAACAAGAAAACATGGACGCTCCGTCACGCAGCACATGAAAAACAAGCAGGCTGTTTCTCTCACGCGGAAAAACGAGATGACCAGGCCAGCTATATTTTGCGAAACTTTCAGAAACATGATTCAGCGAAATTATAGCCCTCTTACCTGATAACAAGCCTCAAAATCGCGACCTCTCTTCCACTCTTTTGTCAGTCGTCGTAGTGCTATGGAGGATGGAGAGGATGCTGCGCCTTGTCTTCTCTCTGTCTGCGTCACGGCTGTGACTCACGGCTGGACCACTCTCCTCTCCGCATCTCCTCAACCGAACTTGATGCTCATTCTAGAACCTGCTACTTGAGGCGTAAACACTTTTTTTCCCCTCACGGTTGTTAAAAAACACCGGAGCATTTCAAATACTAATGCAATGATGATAATTACTTTAATGGTTGGGTCGACATTTGAAAGAAGATTTCTGTCAGTAAACTTAGGGGCGAAATAAGTAAAAACGATTGCCTTTGCTGTCTCTATAAGCACAGCAAACCTAGCTAGTTTTTCAAACTAGTTATCTTAATTCTTAAACAACATGCTAAAACTTTGTATTACATATTTGTGATATGTAAATCTCCAAAGTACTGAATAACGACAGTCTTGTTTTGTCGATAAACTGTAAGGGAAAAAAACGCTTTAAGTAGGCTAATTAGTTTCTCCAACATGTATGCCTATGTAGCCCAATGGTTTTTGTAAAAGGATAACATTTTATGAGTAGCAACATTTGATTTGAAGCCAAGCTATTTCTATATTTATTTATTTTTCAGAAGGGCAAGGGTCCAAACTCACACCAACTGCACAGAACTGGCATATTTTGTCATATCTTTACATGGGGCATATTTCAGAATTAAGAAACATTTTCACTACAGTGTATCAGAAAGAACATATTGCTATATATATATATATATATATATATATATATATATATATATGTGTGTGTGTGTGTGTGTGTGTGTGTGTGTGTGTATATATATATATATATATATATATATATATATATATATATATATAGCTACTTTAGTCTGTATAATAGCCTGTACTGTTGAGTATTTGCATTGACACTCTTTAAAAATGCATACCATGCTAATTTAATATAATACCAAAGCTGTTTTCAGACTAATTCCTGTAGCTCAGTAGAACACGTTGCTATTTTCTGTATATTTCTTTGTGGGCTTGGCTTAAAAAGAAATTTCCTACAAAACATCAACAGACTTTATAGCATTTGTATATATATATATATATATATATATATATATATATATATATTTTTTTTTTTTTTTTTTTTTTTTGTAAATATTAACAGACAGTAGTTGACAGTATGTCATTGCACAAGAAAAGACACTGTCTTCACCACATTCCTGTTTTTGCTAGGTCGTCAGTCTTGTAAATTTTGGAAATAAGATGGATATAACATTGACATTGACACATGTATTAAATGTTTAAGAAATGTAGAATATATAGTGAGGAAGATGCAAGAGGCAATTGGAAAAGAAGAGTGTTGGGGAAGGGAATGGGGTTTTAGGTTTTCTGTGGCAAAGACCAAAGTATTGGGCAAATCTAAAAGGGCATAAAGAAAGTCATCCGACTCAGAAGGTGTTACAACCTTGTCAAGAAAAAGAAAGATGACTGAGTGAGAGCTTTGGTTGGGTAATAGGAGATGCAGTCAATGAGATAGGGATAGGAGATATGACGGTAAGCCCCATTGTGCCTTTATCCAATGTTCCTCCTTGGCTATTAGGGGAATTAGAGGTAGATATGCACCTTTTAGAGTTTAAAAAACAGAGTAGTATTGACAGGAGAATGTTTATGAAGTTTTTTATTGGATTTATCTATTTATGAATTTAACTTTTTCTTTATTTAAAGAGTAGTGAGTGAAGGCTATTAGGATCCACACTCCATTTCAGAAGGTGGCGGTAATGCACACTTAAAAGTTGTTTGCCAACCGCCAATTTAAAAAAGAAGGAGAAGAAGAAGAATGCGGAGCAGCGTTGAGCTGGAAGAGAGAGCAGGAGCGAGCAAGTTTGAATGGCGTTTACATCTTTATTATTTCTGTTTTAACGTTTATTTCATACATTATTTATATTAAAATATGTTATTTAGACAATAACTCAGTTTATTATTTTAATTTATGAGGAAGTATTGTTGTTAACATACAAAAATTATGATAATTTGGTGGATAATGTAAAAATTTTCGTTAAAGGGGGGGTGAAATGCTATTTCATGCATACTGAGTTTTTTACACTGTTAAAGAGTTGGATTCTCATGCTAAACATGGACAAAGTTTCAAAAATTAAGTTGTACGTTTGAAGGAGTATTTTTGTTCCCAAAATACTCCTTCCGGTTTGTCACAAGTTTCGGAAAGTTTTTTTCGAGTATGGCTCTGTGTGACGTTAGATGGAGCGGAATTTCCTTATATGGGTCCTAAGGGCACTTCTCCCGGAAGAGCCGCGCTCCCGTATAGCGAGGCTGAGCACAGACATTTCACTGATCAGAGCGAATCACTGATCAGAGCAAGAGCGTCGCGAAAAGTCACAAAAGAAGTGTGTTTTTGGTTGCCAGGGCAAGACAACCCTGCACAGATTACCAAAAAAACAGCATTAAGGGACCAGTGGATGGAGTTTATTTTTACAGAGCATCAACAGAGTTGTGCAAGTGTTTTTGTTTGTTCCCTGCATTTCGAAGACGCTTGTTTTACAAACAAAGCCCAGTTTGACGACGGATTTGCATATCGTTTATTTCTTAAGGATGATGCAATCCCAACGAAAAAGGGTCACGGTCGTGTGTTGGAACCGCAGGCGGTGAGTAAAACTGCTTCAAATATCTCTGCCTCCTTGTTAGTGCGTCCCCTCCCATGCCGGAGACCCGGGTTCGAGCCCCGCTCGGAGCGAATCGTTGCTGCTGCTGCTTTCGTTCAGTTTCAGCCTCTGGATCTGATTCTGGATCATAAATAAACGGCTGAATCTGACTGTAAGCCATGGTTTGTTTTGGATGATGGTTTTTCTCTCACGGTAATGTCACAGTTTCCACATGCTCTCAACGCAAAAGCCTACTGGCGCTCGTGATTCTTTAGCTCCGCCCACACGTCACGCCTCCAGCCGGTCGTGTTTTTCCGGGAAAAATCGTTACAGACTATCTTTATCTTATGAATATAATAAAACTAAAGACTTTTTGGAGTTATGAAGGATGCAGTACTACTCTATAGGTACTCAAAATTTACAGGAGATTGAGTGAAAACGAGCATTTCACCCCCCCTTTAATAACAGTAACTTACGTTAGCGTATTCATTCTGATGTAAAACTAACGGTCGCCTGAGGACGCTACTACCATCTTATCTGAGCTCAAAAGCTGTTTGAGTGAGTGTCAAGATACTAAAAAATAATAAATACATAATTATGAACGTGTTTATGTGTTTATGTTCTCAGTAACGTTATTTTAATAGCATTTAACGATTATGAACATTAAAGCATTACAAAAAAATTATTATACCAGCGATGAGACCACAACGCTGACCCGGAGGTATAATTGCAATATAAAGTTATTTTGATTATTATTGCTATTAATGTTATTTTCTAAAATAAGGTACATGTAATATAAAAGGCAATGTTTTTGCAACAGCTCCAAGTCTCACGCGCAGTGTCACCGTCCGAATCCGTTCACTTATTTATTTGTTCACTCCTTCCTGATATAGTGAACTCAACTGCCATGCACTATATAGGGATTAGTGAATAAGTGAACGAGTGAGTGATTTCAGACGGAACAAAGGTCTTCAGTTTTACTAACTATAAAGTCACAAATACAACACGTGAGTGTGATCAGGTGTGGACCTAAACTCTGGGGGTGTATCACTCAGGTCCCTTGCTCAGTAGTCAGTGGTTAAGGGCTGTCCCAATCACAATTATTTTTTCAGCGACTGAAATGTTTGCTCCCTACAAAAGCTGTGAAAACCAGGAAGCATCAATGCTCGTTCCCTTATAGGGAGTTCTGAAGCTCACAACTTAAGAGATAATTCGCTACAAAGTGACACGTAATAGATTTTAAAACACAAACCAATATTATATTTCTGCATTAACATATATCACTAGACAGATAATGTCTAATCTAGTAAACACTTGCAATTTATTCATGACTGAAATCTTGCACATACCTTTACATTAAAAAAATATATTTTACTGTGGTGCATCAGTGTCAGTATGATGTTGTACAATGAGGACAGAAATAGTTACCATTGTATAGTGAGCCACTGTCCTTACCAGTGCCTGAATTCATGTACACAATATATTAATTCACAACCTAGCGAACTATGTACAGTAGCTGAGACATACCCTCTGCATAACAGTGGACCTTGAGGGCCAGAGTTGAGAACTCCTGACATATTGATTAGTTAATAATCACTCATGAAGAATGAGTAAACTTCAATTTGTACAGAAATATGCAATATTTGACTCATATTCAGTGAAGCTATTATCTTTTTTCCCCATTTTGTTTGTGTATCAATCACAGCTAAATAAAACCAAAGGCCATTCAGCCACAGGTCACTGCTTCTTTTGCTGTGTAAGTAAATTTTTTTGAATGTCAAACACATTCTCAATATTTATATTTGGTTCGGTTTTTATAAACATTTTAGGGTCAACGTTTTGGTATGGTTCTTGTACAATCCTTTTAACATTTCATGTTCATCCTTCATGTTGTTCCAACCTGTAAGACTTTTGTTCATCTAATAGCATAAATTACATAAAAAAGAGCTGGCCATCTCATGGAGCTTTTGTGAAAATGCATTGAAGATAGATACATAATTTGGGAATAAAGTAATACTTTTTTTTGTTGCTGATTTTTTGCTAAAAAATACCTTCATTTGTGTTCTGCACAAAAGGGTCTTATGGGTCTGGAGCAAAATGAGGGTAAGTAATTAGCGATATACATTTTTGGGTGACATATGTTCTAATGTGGTTATAGTTGGTAATTGTTCTTTTTTATAAACATTTTAAATGATGTTTATACAGACAAGATGGATTCATTTGATGAAAAGTTACAGTAAAGACTTTTAAACTGATAAAAAAAAAATACTGTTTCAAATAAATACTGCTCTTTTGCAAGTTCTATTCAAGTTCTATTCAAAGAATACTGAAAAATATAGTGGTTTCCACAAAATTATTGGGAAGCACAACTGTTTTCCACATTGATAATAATCAGAAATGTTTCTTGAGCAGCAAATCAGCATATTAGAATAATTTCTGAAGATCTTGTGACATTGAAAACTGGAGTAATGAGACTGAAAATATTGTACAGGTATTGTACTCCAAGAAGTGTAAAATTTTTGATGTATATTTTGTATACACTCAAAATAAAAAAAGAGAGTTTTCCCTCTAAAATAACCTTTCCATGAACAGTCCTTAGAAAATTATAAATTATAAAGATCCCATTGTGGAATGGAACTTTTTAGAGTGTAGTAAAACAAATAGGGGTAAAAAGTTAAACAAATAGCACAGCAGCAGCAAATTTCCTAAGCTAGTCTGCCTCTTCCCTAAAAAACACCAACTGCTGTTTTGAGACACAGGGACAGAGAGTAATGTAAACATCAGGCACTGTAACAGTGGTGGGCCCCAGAAAACAGTTTAAATCAATAATTAGATAGCTAAATTAAAGTGTTCGGGCACCAGACAGAAGTAAACCTGTTAATATTTAAATAAACCCAGATAAGCTCTAAAAGTCACCAGTTACAAACAAAAATAAGTTTACAAAAAAATGTACAGAATAAATGCACAAGAAATAGAGGGCTTTAGTTCAAAATCCTTTCATAATTTATATATATTTCAACTCAGCTTTGAAAGACGATTTGGAGTCTACGAAGGAAGGTACCTGAGCAACACACACTTTAGCTCCCGAATCCGAACACACTCACAACTGGAATCCTTAGTTTGGAGAAATCATTCCTCTAAACATTAAATCGATCACCCAGCACCATACAAAGTGTGCACTCACTCATAACCATGCGTCTTTTACCACAGATATGTGCAATCACCATCATCATCCTTCCTTGCCAAATCCACTCTCCCCTTTTTCTACTTTTGTACTACCCCTTAAATATGATGACCTCACTTCCTTTCAGATTATATTGCCGTTCCCATTTGTTGGCGGAGTTTTGACTTTTTAGCTCTGCCACAGCACAGATAAATAATGTGGACCCATTGTGTCCACATGACTTAATTGATGCCTTTTGTGCAAAAAATTCAAGAGGTAAAAATATATGGAAACATATTTAACCTTTTTCCGTATACAGATGCGGTAATCCATGAGATTCAACGGCATATGGATCTCGACCCCATTACTATCCCGCACAAGATAATGTGTGACACTGAATACAATGGTTATGCCATTCCTAAGGTATTCTATACATTACCGCCTCTCCATACACCGATATATTTACAGGTTATTTCTGCAGTTGCAATGCAACACAAAATTCTAGGACATTGAAATGGGTCTTTCTATTTCCACATTTTAAAAATAGGAACACTGCTATCCTCTGTGCTTACTGACCTAAAGTGGTGGAAAAACCAACATTGTTTAGATCCATAAAACTTTCTGAATGTAGATGGTCAATTCAAGTAGAATGATGCATTTGTTATATTTGGCATTGGTGAGCTCAGCTTCACTGACATTGCATATACAAAATTGTACCACTTTTTTGAAAACTGAGGTTAACACATGCTACATACTGGTAATTACAATGTTTACCGTCTTACACACGGGGACAAACATAACCCTGTTGATTGGCAAATCACAAACATTGAAATTGCTGATACATGGAGAACAGATGATTTTTGAACTGTGCTCTTTTGACAGGCAAGCGTGTGTAGGGTCAAAAATGATCAAAGACTTCTTTTTTCCTGTACCAAACCTATCTTGAGTAACAAAAGGACCATTTGGAATTCCTAAAGGCACAGTAGTGCTGATATCGATCAAGGCTTGCATAGGCCAACATGTGAATGCATCGGGGGTCTGCTAATTGTTACACCTTTTGGACTTTAATCTGTGAAGCTGTAATCTGCTGATTTGTCAGTTTAAATGTCTCACATTTGGGTTTCAGTCACATGGTCAGGGAAAGGATGAAAGAAGACTGTTACTGTTGCTTTGTTTCTTTTTCTTTGCTGACTCTTTCCTTTGCTACCTCTTTTCTTTGCTGGCACTCTCTTCTGCTGCTCTGCCCTCTCTCCCTATTTTTCTAGTAACCAATTCAAGTGTAACCATAACAAAATACTGTTATTAAACCATTTAAATTATAAATTATGTGCTAACTAGTCTTGATTCAATATTAACTTTGCAGTGCGCACGTCCGCAAACATGGGGACTCGAGTGAGGAAAATAAAATAAGTAACTAACATCTAACTCCGGTCACAAAACAAATTAAAGCTGCAAGCAGCGATGAACAGGCCCTCGCACCCGGGCTCACTGGCAGCGAGTGGCTTTAGTAAATAGGTGAACGGTGAGAAATATGCGTTTAAACTCATAAATATAAGTACAATATATCAATGTTTATTCCATATATGTTCCAATCTTCCTGTTGCCAGCAGGTTGCGCTATCATTATTAAGGAATATTGGCCTTAATATGTGTTCAGGGCAGGACTCTTATCGAACATGTGAAGTTTGGGGAAGATTAAACATTTTATGGCTGAGTTACAACAACTTCTCTTGCTGTGGTGAGACATCAAATTTTGTCATGGTGTTATGAACACACCCTTTAACAAAAACTCAAGATCTCCACAATTTAAAATGCACAGGCCTTTAGATTAGACTGACCACAAAAAATACATTAATGTCAAAAGATTTCTAGGAGATTTCTAGTTTGTCGCAGCGTAAAACATGTCACTTCCTGTTGCCAGCAGGTGGCGCTATGACTATAACTGAATATGAGCATGTAGATCTGTTAAGGGCAGAAGTCTTATCTAACATGTGAAGTTTGGGGCAGATTGGTCATTGTATGTCTGAGTTACAGCAACTTCCTTTTTCATGGCGAAACATCGAAATTTGTCAAGCCGCCATGGACACGCCCTTTAACAAAACCTCAAGATCTTCGCAATTTAACATCGCAAAGGCCTTTAGATTTAGCTGACCAAGTTTGGTGTTGATCTCTAGGAGGAGTTCGTTAAAGTACAACCCCTGAAAATGGCAAAAACAACGCCAATTTTGCAGAGAAAATTCTAAATAACCGACTTCCTGTTGGGATTCGGATTTCGTACCAAGATACTTTTTTGTAGGTATTTGTGTGTTACATGTGTGTACCAATTTTTGTACATGTACGTGAAACATAGCTCGAGGCGCACTCTGTTGAAAGTGTATAGGTGGCGTTATCGAGCCATTTTGCCACACCCAATGAAATATTGGCCTTCAGATGTCTTATCACACATGTGAAGTTTGGGGAAGATGGGACATTTTATGCCTGAGTTATAACATCTTTTATTCCCATGATGAGACATCGAACTTCGTCACGGCCCCATGGATACACCTTTTAACGAAAACTCAAGATCTTCACAACTTAACATAGCACAGGCCTTTAGATTAGACTGACCACAAAAAAGACATTGATGTCACAAAAGTTCTAGGAGTAGTTTGTCGCAGTGTAAAATATGTCACTTCCTGTTGCCAATAGGTGGCGCTATGACTATAACTGAAGATGGGCATGTCAATATGTTCAGGTTTGGAATCTCATAAAACATGTGAAGTTTGGGGCAGATTGGACATTGTATGTCTGAGTTATAGCAACTTCATTTTTCATGGCGAATCATCGAAATTCGCCAGGCCGCCACGGACACGCCCTTCAACGAAAACTCAAGATCTTCGCAATTTAACATCGCAAAGGCCTTTAGATTAGGCATACCAAATTTGGTGTTGATTTGAAGAAATCTCTAGGAGTTCATTAAAATACAACACATGGAAATGACCAAAATTACCCAAAATTTGCTCAAAATATTAAAAATAACCGACTTCCTGTTGGGTTTAGAATTTTGCTCCAAGAGTCCTTTTTGTAGGTATTGGTGTGTTATGTGTGCCAATTTTCTTGCATGTACGTGAAACATAGCTGGAAGGCTGTTGATTTTTTTAGTATAGGTGGCGCTGTCGAGCCATTTTGCCACACCCTCTTCTGAATCCTATATCAGACTAAAATTTTCACCAGGTTTGATGCGTGTGCAAAGTTTCATGACTTTTTGAGCATGTTTAAGTACTCAAAAATGCGATTCATTCGGGAGAAGAAGAAGCGGAATAATAAATATAGCTGCAAGCAGCGATGGCGGGCTCAAGCCACCAATGCCATCGCCACCCCGGTGGCATCAGGTAAACTGTGCCCAGCGGGCACATGCATTCACAATATCCCTCTGGCAGTGAGGTTTTAAAGGATATGGCAGTTAAAGGGTTAATCTGAATCATCAAGACTTTAAAATCACATTCACAGAACAATATATATAACTTTAGTGACACTTTACAATAATATTTCATTTCTAAACATTATGTTAACATGAACAATATTTATATAGCATTCATTCATGTCAGTTAATATTCCAAACTTAAACATTAAAACATTGTTTTATTGTGATTTTTTTCCAAGCACATTTTACCAATTCCAAACCATATCAATCTTAATAACTACCATTATTTTTTATTTAATCATTTATGAGTGCTATACAATAGTCCAGGAAAGCTGGAAGAGAAAAACTCCTTATTTTCATGTGTGCAGAATTATTGGGCATGTTTTCTTTTACAGATGAAATGCACTAAAAAAAGAGTTTTAACTCTGTAAAGCCTGTGAGAAATATCAAACACAAATGCAATACAGAAATTGATAAGTTTTGGCCATTGTACAAAAAATGCTGACTGGGTCATGAGGTCAGAAAAGAAGAAGAAAAAAACAGGTCAAGAAGAACTGACAAAAAGAATTGCAAAATAATTAGGAATTAACGTGAAGATTAATTTTTAGTCAATTCTGCAAGACAGACTTTCAGGAAAGGAGGTGGAATAAAAAAGAGCTCCTAAATCTTAATCCCGGATTCTGGAAGATATATTCCTCAAACCATCGGACAAGAGGAGGTGGTGCTGGTCCTTCACGAGTCACTCTAATCTGTTCATAAAGCCTATATATAAAGTCTTAATATATAGTATTTCACAATACTTCATGGTATTCTAATTAAATAATTTTTTTGAATCTTAGATCTCTCAGAACCTGACACAGAGTAATTCTGGAGACTCCAGGAAAGTGGCAGTTCTGTAAAATGTTGGCGCTGGAGACTAAATGCTCCCTGATAGTTTCACACCTAATTCACTTACACACACACACACACACACATTACCCACAGTGACAGAGGGACAGAGTTACATCAGATGTTTGATAGTTTTTTAATTTTCTATCATCCATATAATGTTGTATAGTCATGAAACTATGCATATTTCCTCAGAATGACTTGTCTTCTATGTGTACATTTTTTTTAAGTGTTTAGAAGCTGCACTTTAAAAAAATAAAAAGACATTTACTGGTTACTTTTTTACTGTTATTTCAATAAATCACCACGACAAAACCATTCAAGCTATCCAAAATTCATTCGCACCTGTTCTGTAAGATAAATTCTTTAAACAGTGGTAAAAGAGGATGTGGTGCTGATTCTTCAAGAGTCACTCAAAACGTGTCTGTCCATAAAGCCTATAAAGAATTATTCTTAATATACAGTTCACAATATTTCAGCTTGTTATTCTAATTAAGTGAGGGTCATTTTATCAGTAAAATACATAAAATACATATTATTTTTCTTTGAAAGATTTCTATAAATGATTTAAATCATACTTGTTTCTACAATAATTATTTAAAAGTAATCCTATACCTCCATCTGGTGGCCATTATTGGTACTAAGAATTGCAAGCTTCATTTATAAGTTATGATAGTTTTAATTTTATGCTGGCTCTTGAAAATGATAAAGCTATGAAACTTACTGTGCTTCCTTCAAATGATGACTTCTACGTATATAAAAAATTATGAAGAGTTTGGAATGAAAAATTTTAAAGATATAGTAAAATAACTATTGTATTTTTTTATGTTACTTTAATAAATCGCTATGACCACACCATTTAAGCTATCCTAAACCCATTCACAATTTAACATCTCAGTATATTGGCTTCATGTTAAAAAAAGTTTGGTGTGAACTACTTGTGTCTTCTTGGAGGAGTATGAAATCATTTACAGGCTGATTTTATCATAAATCCACAATAGAATTTCTGAGTTCTGTATCAATCTGTGTTGTTGTTTGTTTATTTTTATTTTTTTATTTTTCATAGGAAGATAACTGATCCTTTACTCTCCTTCTTTAATAAATGTGCTTATAAACCAAAAACAAGCTATTTATAGCTGTATTTATAAACTGCTTACTACTGACTGGGACAAGGCTTTATAAAGCATGAACTGACTATTTACTTTTTGAGTTTGAAATTATTATTTGCAGCACAAATGAGGTTTTTTAGGATTTTTAAAAATCCCTAAAACTGTCAGAAAAGGATAAGGCCTATTTCTATGTGAGTGGCTACATTTATTTGTTTTTATAACTATAATGCATAAACTATGAAATTATACAAAATGTATAAAAAAGTACAACAGTTATTGTTTTCCAATGTTTTTTATTATTTTTTTTATTTTTTTTTTGGATTTACGTTTAAAAAAATTAGCCTACTGCAATCATTCTAAACAGCTTGAATAAAACCTGTTAATATTTATTATAGACCACTGTAACTGTGTATAATCTAACAAACAAGTTTATTATGAAAATAAAAGTGTGTACACCAGAAAAATTGGACGATAAAGAAATTGCTAACAATAGTATAATAGATCATGTTTTATGTTTTTAGGCGTTTAGATGCAGAAATGGACAAATAAAATGTAAAATAAAATGTAATTGATTTAATTAAATATAGATTAATTCTTGTTAGAGCAAAATAAAAAATACATACGTACACACATTAAAAAAGCAGACAAGATGAATGAGTTTCATTTTTTTTATAGATTAAAATTGAAGACAGAAGCAGCTGGTATATGCGGTCACTTAATATTCAAATCCAGTAGATCCACTTCAGATTTATTTCTCAACAGTTTATGTTCACGTGGCTGTTTTCGTTTAAATTCGCCAAGCTATTTTGAAATAATCTTGTCCGTTATGTGTTTGTTCGTACGACGAAAGGCAGAATCCTGCAGCTCGAGAGATATGTTATTCTGCCAGTCGCGCTTTCAAATAGTCTTGCACTCTTTAAACTGGTCACAAACACCTGCATTTAGCTCTTGTAGTGTTACAATGGGTTTTATTGTGTGCATTTGTGGTAATATTTTATTTAAAAAAGCTCTTAAACAAGAATAAATTCGTTTGTTTTGAGCTGGACACTGTACGCGCTGATCGGAGGCGGTGATTTCAGATAGGCAGCCACAAATATTCCATTTTCACACAAACAGTTCAAAAACATCTGAATTTAGCTCTTGGTGTGTTCTAATTGGTTGATTGTGTGATATCGCTGTAATAATTTATTTTTAAAAGCTTTAAAACAGGAATAAATTCGTTTTTTCTGAGCTCTTTCCTCCAGACGCTCGTGATCACAGCGGTGATCCATCTCTCCTATTTCTCACGTATCTCTGGCCAGAAATTATTTATCCATGAGCCCTGAACCGGTAATAATCAGATATGTTGGTTTAGCTTGTCAGTGTGAATTAAATCTAAGTATTTATTTGTATTTTTAACCGATTTAAAAGTGAAAGTAAAAGTCCGGGAATTGAACCTGTAGGGGCGCTATTTCTCTCAGACAATGGAAGTCTGAAGCACATATACTCAAACAGAGGGACAGAGTGAGATGAGATGTCTGACAGTTTTTTAATTTTCTGTTATCCATACAGTGTTGTAAAGTCGTGAAACTATCCATATTTACTCAGAATGACTTTTTTTCTGTATGAAAAAAGGTTTTGAAGTGTTTGGAATTTAAAAATGCAGGACAATTAAAAATTTCATTTTTACTGTCATTTAAAAAAATCACCACGGCAAAACCGTTCAAGCTATCCAAAATCCATTGGCAATTTAAGTTGTTTAAAATGTTTTGGCATCATGTAGACAAAGTTTTGTGTGTATAGTGTTACTCTCCTCTGAGCAGTATGCATTAATTCACAGCTAAATGTAAAAAAAAATCCACATTCAAATCAAAATAGCTGACTTCCTGTTGATCGTAGCTGATGACTGTGAATTAGAAAGTTGTCCGTCTTGATAAGAACAATTTTTGTACCGAGTTTGGTGTCTGTAGCTAAAACTAACCCCCCCACTTTTGACAAAAGGTGGCGCTATAGAGTGCCTCATTCACGCCCTTTTAAAAGCTTTTGCCATTGTCTAGCTATCACTAATACTGATATGTGTTTTGAGTTTCATGTAAATCTGAGCTTGTTGTCTGCCTCAAACTCACCATAACAGAACATTCAAGTTTGACACGTTGCCATGGCAACACTATATCAGATATCAATATCCCCACAACAGATTTACATCGGCCGTGTTTTGTCATTATTCTGATGAAGTTTTAAGTAAATCGAGTAAAAATAAGATGCTGAATTCAAAGCATTTGGAAAATGACACACTTCCTGCTGCCAGTTGGTGGCGCTATAACGTTGACTCTTAATAGTCACATATATACAATCAGTATCATACAACGAACAAACCCATGAAGTTTGATCAAATTCAGGAAATGTATGTGGATGTTATTAGACATTTCCTGTTTCTCATTTCTCGCCATAAGTTCCACGCCTCGCCACGGGCAAACCGTTCGAGATATCAAAAATCCCCTCGCAATTTTTCATCCACAATGTCTTGAGATCATGTTCACCGAGTTTCGTGGCGAACGGGGTTGAAAACCTCAGAGGAGTATTTCAAATACCAGAGCATGCTTTTTTTAAACAGCCCTGAATAGCTGACTTCCTGTTGGGCGGAGCCTATGACATAAAGCGCGAAAGTTGTTCAGCTCAATGAGATCTACAAGTGTACTGAGTTTCATATAAATATATGCAAGTGTGTGTGAGCTATGGTTCAAGATTTCTGACTGTGTTCCAGGGGGCGCTGTAGAGCCCCTGTGCCACGCCCGGGTCCCAGCCTCTGCGGCGTCCTGATGGCCGCAGATTCCAATGTGTGTGCCAATTTTCAAGAGTTTTTTGAGCATGTTAAGGCCCCAAAAACCCCCGGAAGGTTTAATAAAAAATAAAAAAAATAATAATAAGAAATATAGCTGCAAGCAGCGATGGCGGGCTCAAGCCGTCAGTGCAACGCCACCCCGGTGGCATCGGGGAAAACTGTGCCCAGCGGGCATAAGCATTTACAGTAACCCTCTGGCAATCAAATTTTAAGGGATATGGCAGTTAAGGGTTAATCCGACCCGTCTAGACTTTGAAATCACATACACAGAACAATATATATAACTTTAGTAAACACTTTATTTTAATATATATATAAATGTATAAGGTGTACATTGTAGCTGACACCTAAATTAACACATTAAAATTGTTTTATGACTGCAAGTCTTTCTCCTCAAATGCTATTGAGCTTCAAATTTGCTTTTGAGTCCATGTGAAAAAGTAGCATAATTTACATATGACTTACAGTTTGTTTTAATAAATATCAAACATTCAATTTAATGGTGCATTATAGCTGTCACCTAGATGAACAATTACAGTTGTTTTTATGACTGTAAGTCATTCTCTTCAAATGCTACTGACGTTAGAAAATTGTATAACAATATCACATGTAACTTAAGAGACGGTCCCTAAATTTGAGACTCTCGAATGTCCAATGTCAAGCCAAATTTATGCCTGTTTTTGTTTTGTTTTTTACTTTATTTTTCTTTTCTCTGTGCCGGATTGCTGATGACTTTTACCCGGGCATAGATGTCCATCCATCAATTACGAACATTCATCCGCAAATGTCCGAGCAGTCGCGAGCGCGGATGGGAGAATGGCGCATGTTTTATTTTACTGGGATGGTGCCTCCTCTGGGAGTTGGTGCCCTACGAAGACTGCGTATTCTGCATATAGGGAGCGGCGGTACTATCTGGAAGATATATTCCTCAAACCGTCGTACAAGAGGAGGTGATGCTAGTACTTCAAGCATCTCTCAAAACCTATCTGTTCATAAAGCCTATATATAAAGTCTTAATATAGTATTCCACAATATGTTGTGCTATTCTAATATTATTGTGGTTTTTTATTGACATTGTTATTTGCTGTTATTTTTTGTTTTAATATTGTTACTGTTGTTACTTGTTGTACGGTGACCTTGAGTGGTTTGAAAGGCGCCTTAAATAAAATGCATTATTATTATTATTATTATTATTATTATTATTATTATTATTATTATTATTATTATTAGCTGTACACTTGATAAAAAAAATTAAATATAAACTTATGCAATTGTATATATATGTATATATAGTGTACAGTTTTCTTTTATTGCATCTTGAAATAAATGTTTCTGAGTTCTGTGTTTGTTTATTTTTTTTTTTTATTTTTTTTTTTTTTTTAGGAAGATTACAGCCTTTAATCTCCTCAAAATAAATGTGCATATAAACCATGAACAATTTAATTATAGCTGTATTTATAAAATGCTTACTAGATGACTATTAATTTTGGGAGATGGCTATATAAAGCAGCAACAGTTGATGTTGAGGCCTAAGATATTTCTTAAGCTGTAATGATGAAAAAACAACAACAACACAAAATTGCTTTTTTTTTCTGCTGGTGATTAAAGAGATGATTAAGTCTCCCTCCCTCTCTCTCTCTCTCTCTCTCTCTCTCTCTCTCTCTCTGACACCAAGCCCATCCCTCTCCCACACATTCACACAAACTCAGCACACACACTTAACACACAAACACACACACACACACACACACACATTACCCACAGTGACAGAGGGACAGAGTGACATCAGATGTATGGTAGTTTTTTAATTTTCTATCATCCATATAGTGTTGTATAGTCATGAAACTATGCATATTTCCTCAGCATGACTTCTATGTGTACATTTTGTTGAAGTGTTTAGAAGCTGCACTTTAAAAAAATAAAAGACATTTACTGGTTACTTTTTTACTGTTATTTCAAAAAATCACCACGACAAAACCATTCAAGCTATCCAAAATTAATTTGCATCTGTTCTGTAAGATAAATTCTTTAAACAGTGGTAAAAGAGGATGTGGTGCTGATCCTTCAAGAGTCACTCAAAACGTGTCTGTCCATAAAGCCTATAAAGAATTATTCTTAATATACAGTTCACAATATTTCAGCTTGTTATTCTAATAAAGTGAGGGTCATTTTATCAGTAAATACATAAAATTCATATTATTTTTCTTTGAAAGATTTCTATAAATGATTTAAATCATACTTGTTTCTACAATAATTATTTAAAAGTAATCCTATACCTCCATCTGGTGGCCATTATTGGTACTAAGAATTGCAAGCTTCATTTATAAGTTATGATAGTTTTAATTTTATGCTGGCTCTTGAAAATGATAAAGCTATTAAACTTACTGTGCTTCCTTCAAATGATAACTTCTACGTATATAAAAATATGAAGAGTTTGGAATGAAAAAAATTAAAGATATAGTAAAAATAACTATTGTATTTTTTTTATGTTACTTTAATAAATCGCATGACCACACCATTTAAGCTATCCCAAACCCATTCGCAATTTAACATCTCAGTATATTGGCTTCATGTTAAAAAAAGTTTGGTGTGAACTACTTGTGTCTTCTTGGAGGAGTATGAAATCATTTACAGGCTGATTTTATCATAAATCCACAATAGAATTTCTGAGTTCTGTATCAATCAGTGTTGTTGTTTGTTTATTTTTATTTTTTTATTTTTCATAGGAAGATAACTGACCCTTTACTCTCCTTTTTAACAAATGTGCTTATAAACCAAAAACAAGCTATTTATAGCTGTATTTATAAATGCTTACTACTGACTATTAATATTGGGACAAGGCTTTATAAAGCATGAACTGATATTTACTTTTTGAGTTTGAAATTATTATTTGCCAGCACAAATAAGGTTTTTTAGGATTTTTAAAAATCCCTAAAACTGTCAGAAAAAGGATAAGGCCCTATTTCTATGTGATGGCTACATTTATTTGTTTTTATAACTATAATGCATAAACTATGAAATTATACAAAATGTATAAAAAAAGTACAACAGTTATTGTTTTCCAATGTTTTTTATTAATTTTTTTTTTTTTTTTTTTTTTGGATTTACATTTAAAAAATTAGCCTACTGGCATATCATTCTAAGAACAGCTTGAATAAAACGGTCAATATTTATTTATAGACACTGTAACTGTGTATAATCTAACAAACAAGTTTATTATGAAAAAATAAAGAGTGTGTACACCAGAAAAAATGGACGATAAAGAAATCCGCTAACAATAGTATAATAGATCCATGTTTTATGTTTTTAGGCGTTTAGATGGCAGAAAAGGACAAATAAATGTAAAATAAAATGTAATTGATTTTAATTAAATATAGATTAATTCTGTTAGAGGCAAAATAATATAATACATACGTACACACATAAAACCAGCCAGCCCAAGATGAAATGAGTTGTCATTTTTTTTATAGATTTCAAATTTGAAGACAGAAGCAGCTGGTATATGCGGTCACTTAATATTCAAATCCAGTAGATCCACTTCAGATTTATTTCTCAACAGTTTATGTTCAATTGGCTGTTTTCGTTCATATTCGCCAAGCTATTTTGAAATAATCTTGTCCGTGATGTGTTCGTTCGTACGACGAAAGGCAGAATCCTGCAGCTCGAGAGATATGTTATTCTGCCAGTCGCGGTGTCAAATAGTCTTGCACACTTAAACGAGTCACAAACACCTGCATTTAGCTCTTGCAGTGTTACAATGGGTTTATTGTGTGCATTTGTGGTAATATTTTATTTAAAAAAGCTCTTAAACAAGAATAAATTCGTTTGTTTTGAGCTCGACACTGTAAGCGCTGATCGGAGCGGTGATTTCAGATAGGCAGCCACAAATATTTAATTTTCACACAAACAGTTCAAAAACATCTGAATTTAGCTCTTGGTGTGTTCTAATTGGTTGATTGTGTGATATCGCTGTAATAATTATTTTTAAAAGCTTTAAAACAGGAATAAATTCGTTTTTTCTGAGCTCTTTACTCCAGACGCTCGTGATCACAGCGGTGATTCATCTCTCCTATTTCTCACGTATCTCTG